>NC_134274.1:88103237-88370737 GCF_031893055.1 Leptodactylus fuscus
GTACTGGGCAGTGAATGGTGAGCATGCTTCTCAGTACTGGGTAGTTAGCGGTGAGCATGCTTCTCAGTACTGGGTAGTGAGCGGTGAGCATGCTTCTCAGTACTGGGTAGTGAGCGGTGAGCATGCTTCTCAGTACTGGGTAGTGAGCGGTGAGCATGCTTCTCAGTACTGGGCAGTGAATGGTGAGCATGCTTCTCAGTACTGGGTAGTTAGCGGTGAGCATGCTTCTCAGTATTGGGTAGTGAGCGGTGAGCATTCTTCTCAGTACTGGGCAGTGAGCATGCTTCTCAGTACTGGGCGGTGAGCATGCTTCTCAGTACTGGGCGGTGAGCGGTGAGCATGCTTCTCAGTACTGGGCGGTGAGCATGCTTCTCAGTACTGGGCGGTGAGCATGCTTCTCAGTACTGGGCTGTGAGCGGTGAGCATGCTTCTCAGTACTGGGCAGTGAGCGGTGAGCATGCTTCTCAGTACTGGGCAGTGAGCGGTGAGCATGCTTCTCAGTACTGGGCAGTGAGCGGTGAGCATGCTTCTCAGTACTGGGCTGTGAGCGGTGAGCATGCTTCTCAGTACTGGGTAGTGAGCGGTGAGCATGCTTCTCAGTACTGGGCGGTGAGCATGCTTCTCAGTACTGGGTGGTGAGCATGCTTCTCAGTACTGGGCGGTGAGCATGCTTCTCAGTACTGGGCGGTGAGCATGCTTCTCAGTACTGGGCGGTGAGCGGTGAGCATGCTTCTCAGTACTGGGTAGTGAGCGGTGAGCATGCTTCTCAGTACTCGGTAGTGAGCGGTGAGCATGCTTCTCAGTACTGGGTAGTGAGCGGTGAGCATGCTTCTCAGTACTGGGTAGTGAGCGGTGAGCATGCTTCTCAGTACTGGGTAGTGAGCGGTGAGCATGCTTCTCAGTACTGGGCAGTGAATGGTGAGCATGCTTCTCAGTACTGGGTAGTTAGCGGTGAGCATGCTTCTCAGTACTGGGTAGTGAGCGGTGAGCATGCTTCTCAGTACTGGGTAGTGAGCGGTGAGCATGCTTCTCAGTACTGGGTAGTGAGCGGTGAGCATGCTTCTCAGTACTGGGTAGTGAGCGGTGAGCATGCTTCTCAGTACTGGGCAGTGAATGGTGAGCATGCTTCTCAGTACTGGGTAGTTAGCGGTGAGCATGCTTCTCAGTATTGGGTAGTGAGCGGTGAGCATTCTTCTCAGTACTGGGCAGTGAGCATGCTTCTCAGTACTGGGCGGTGAGCATGCTTCTCAGTACTGGGCGGTGAGCGGTGAGCATGCTTCTCAGTACTGGGCGGTGAGCATGCTTCTCAGTACTGGGCGGTGAGCATGCTTCTCAGTACTGGGCTGTGAGCGGTGAGCATGCTTCTCAGTACTGGGCAGTGAGCGGTGAGCATGCTTCTCAGTACTGGGCAGTGAGCGGTGAGCATGCTTCTCAGTACTGGGCTGTGAGCGGTGAGCATGCTTCTCAGTACTGGGTAGTGAGCGGTGAGCATGCTTCTCAGTACTGGGTAGTGAGCGGTGAGCATGCTTCTCAGTACTGGGTGGTGAGCATGCTTCTCAGTACTGGGCGGTGAGCATGCTTCTCAGTACTGGGTAGTGAGCATGCTTCTCAGTACTGGGCGGTGAGCATGCTTCTCAGTACTGGGTAGTGAGCGGTGAGCATAGTTCTCAGTACTCGGTAGCGAGCGGTGAGCATGCTTCTCAGTACTGGGTAGTGAGCGGTGAGCATGCTTCTCAGTACTGGGCGGTGAGCATGCTTCTCAGTACTGGGTAGTGAGCGGTGAGCATAGTTCTCAGTACTCGGTAGTGAGCGGTGAGCATGCTTCTCAGTACTGGGTAGTGAGCGGTGAGCATGCTTCTCAGTACTGGGCGGTGAGCATGCTTCTCAGTACTGGGCGGTGAGCATGCTTCTCAGTACTGGGTAGTGAGCGGTGAGCATGCTTCTCAGTACTGGGTAGTGAGCGGTGAGCATGCTTCTCAGTACTCGGTAGTGAGCGGTGAGCATGCTTCTCAGTACTGGGTAGTGAGCGGTGAGCATGCTTCTCAGTACTGGGTAGTGAGCGGTGAGCATGCTTCTCAGTACTGGGTAGTGAGCGGTGAGCATGCTTCTCAGTACTGGGCAGTGAATGGTGAGCATGCTTCTCAGTACTGGGTAGTTAGCGGTGAGCATGCTTCTCAGTACTGGGTAGTGAGCGGTGAGCATGCTTCTCAGTACTGGGTAGTGAGCGGTGAGCATGCTTCTCAGTACTGGGTAGTGAGCGGTGAGCATGCTTCTCAGTACTGGGCAGTGAATGGTGAGCATGCTTCTCAGTACTGGGTAGTTAGCGGTGAGCATGCTTCTCAGTATTGGGTAGTGAGCGGTGAGCATTCTTCTCAGTACTGGGCAGTGAGCATGCTTCTCAGTACTGGGCGGTGAGCATGCTTCTCAGTACTGGGCGGTGAGCGGTGAGCATGCTTCTCAGTACTGGGCGGTGAGCATGCTTCTCAGTACTGGGCGGTGAGCATGCTTCTCAGTACTGGGCTGTGAGCGGTGAGCATGCTTCTCAGTACTGGGCAGTGAGCGGTGAGCATGCTTCTCAGTACTGGGCAGTGAGCGGTGAGCATGCTTCTCAGTACTGGGCTGTGAGCGGTGAGCATGCTTCTCAGTACTGGGTAGTGAGCGGTGAGCATGCTTCTCAGTACTGGGCGGTGAGCATGCTTCTCAGTACTGGGTGGTGAGCATGCTTCTCAGTACTGGGCGGTGAGCATGCTTCTCAGTACTGGGCGGTGAGCATGCTTCTCAGTACTGGGCGGTGAGCGGTGAGCATGCTTCTCAGTACTGGGCGGTGAGCATGCTTCTCAGTACTGGGCGGTGAGCATGCTTCTCAGTACTGGGTGGTGAGCATGCTTCTCAGTACTGGGTAGTGAGCGGTGAGCATGCTTCTCAGTACTCGGTAGTGAGCGGTGAGCATGCTTCTCAGTACTGGGCTGTGAGCGGTGAGCATGCTTCTCAGTACTGGGCGGTGAGCATGCTTCTCAGTACTGGGCGGTGAGCATGCTTCTCAGTACTGGGCGGTGAGCATGCTTCTCAGTACTGGGCGGTGAGCATGCTTCTCAGTACTGGGCGGTGAGCATGCTTCTCAGTACTCGATGGTGAGCATGCTTCTCACTGCTCTTAGGGTTTCCCCTACAGCAGGCAGTGCTAAGACTGTGATGGCTATGTTGGGGGTATTATAATGTGTATGGCCTGAGCTGGGGACATAAGGTGGGATTATACTGTGTGGGCGCCTCCTGGGGGCATTATACCGTGTGCAGGGGCACTAGACATGATACTGCTTACCCAACTGCTGCCCATTGCAAGCAAAAAGAATGGGCGAGATCCTCCTCCGAGGGTTTGATATAAGGGTCAGTTACTTATGTTGTGTTCCGCACTTGTAGGGTAAGAAAGGCAAAGACCCTGCTGCCCCCAAACGCCCAATGTCGGCCTACATGTTGTGGTTGAATGCCAGCCGCGAGAAGATCAAGAGTGAGAATCCCGGGATCAGCATCACAGACCTGTCCAAGAAAGCTGGAGAGATCTGGAAAAGCATGAACAAGGATAAGAAGGAGGTAAGAAAGCCTTGGCCTTGGAGGATTAATTGAGATCCTGGCGGCCGTTCGTTCCCTCGTGTGCTATGGGGCGACCATTCTCTTTACATTGCTGTTTGTTTTACCAGGAGTGGGACCGTAAAGCGGAGGAGGCCAAGCGGGATTACGAGAAAGCCATGAAGGAATATAATGAGAACGCCCCATCTGATACATCCAAAAAGTGAGTGAGCGGACCTGGCGCCCATCAGCCGCCACCTCCATGTTACCTTCTGGTTACTACTGACTGTTTGTTTCAGGGACAAGAAGTCAAAACCTGAGAGGAAACCGGCAGGAAAGTCCGATAAGGGCAAGTCAGGGAAATCCTCGTCTCCGGCAAGAACTCCGGTCAAGACCAACACTGTTAAGAGCAAGGAATTTGTGACCAGCGACGAGAGCTCCTCCGATGAAAGCACGCGAAAAAAGGTGCGCTAGAACACCGCCTTGTACTCGGCTCCCTCACCTCCGCACACTGGTTCTCTACACTACAGTCTGGGGTCATGTAGACTCCTTCAGAGGGTCACAAGCCAAGTTGACAAGTTTCTTCCACACTGCAGGACTGTAAACCGATGACAATACTTTGATATCACAGTCAAATGCATAGATGGAGCTTGTATAATACTCTGTATAAAAGCGGTCTAGGGTTTCCTATAGGGGGAGAACGTGGAGTTAATGGTTCTAAGCGTGAGGGGAAGTGTGGAGGTAGCAGTGCTGAGTGTGTGGGAGTAATGTGGAAGGAGCAGGGCTGTGACTGTGGGGGTAAAGAGGATGTGTAGGGGGAAATGTGGATGGCACAGAGCTGGGTTTGTGAGGAGGGTGTAAAGGTAGCCTAGTTTGTGGGGGCCGAGGAACGGTGGAGTAGGAGAGCTGAGTTTGTGGGGGAAATGTGGAAGTGACAAGGCTGATTGCCTGAGGGAAATGTGGAAGGAGCAGAGCTGTGAGTATGGAGCTAATGGGGATGTGTAGGGGGAAATGTGGATGCCACAGAGCTGGGTTTTTGAGGAGAGTGTAAAGGTAGCCTAGTTTGTGGGGGCCAAGGAACGGTGGAGTAGGAGAGCTGAGTTTGTGGGGGAAATGTGGAAGTGACAACGCTGATTGCCTGAGGGAAATGTGGATGTAGCAATACTGTGTGTGTGTGAGGGTAACGTGGAAGGAGCAAAGCTGTGAGTATGGAGCTAATGGGGATGTGTAGGGGGAAATGTGGATGCCACAGAGCGGAGTTTGAGGAGGAGGTAAAGGTAGCCTAGTTTGTGGGGGTGGGGGAACGGTAGAGTAGGAGAGCTGAGTTTGTGGGGGAAACGTGGAAGTGACAACGCTGATTGCGTCTGGGAAATGTGGATGTAACAGAGCTGTGTATGGAGCTAATGGGGATGTGTAGGGGGAAATGTGCATGCCACAGAGCGGAGTTTGTGAGGAGGGTGTAAAGGTAGCCTAGTTTGTGGGGGCCAAGGAACAGTGGAGTAGGAGAGCTGAGTTTGTGGGGGAAACGTGGAAGTGACAAAGCTGATTGTGTGAGGGAAATGTGGAAGGAGCAGAGCTGTGAGTATGGAGCTAATGGGGATGTGTAGGGAGAAATGTGGATGCCACAGAGCTGAGTTTGTGAGGAGGAGGTAAAGGTAGCCTAGATTGTGGGGGTTGGGGAATGGTGGCGTAGGAGCTGATTGCGTGAGGGAAATGTGAATGTCGCAGACCTGAGCGTTGGAGTGATACGGATGTAGCAGAGTTGAGAGAAGCGGCATGAAGGCAGCATAGCTGAGTGTATGGAGGGAGGAGATTGTGCAGGAAGGAAACGTGAAGGTTTCATAATTGTGGGTGTAGTGAAACCGAAAACTGCTGTGTCATTAAGAGGTTAATACCTTATTGATTTTTTTTTTTAATTTTTTTTTTTGCGCAGGGATCGGATGATGAAGAAATGGCGAGCACCCCGGCGAGCTCCAACGACTCGGGCTCTGACTAGACGGCTCTTGTACAGAACGATGAATTGCTTTGTCCGCGCCAGCGGATGGTTGGAGAGGTCGTAGGACTGTGATAAAAAAACAAAAAACATTTTATTTGGTTGAGTTTCCGCGGCCCCGGGGCTGAAGGAGAATCTGTAAATTTCATGGCGTTGTCGATGCTTCTGACCGGTGTGTATTCCCGCGTAGCGTTCGCCTCCGTTCTTGGTTTCCGATTCAGTTTTTTTTGTTTTTTTCCTCCTTTTGTAATAAAATATTTTCTGGAGTTTCCTTCCCATTTCTTGGACGTCTCCTTTTTTTGTGTAATTTGTAGGTAATTGCTAATTTAATCCCTTCACCCGGGCGCACCGCCTCGCCATCCAGCACTTACCAGACGCCTCCTGGACGCTAAGTGGATGTAATCGAGTTAAGGAGCCTTAAGCAGAGTCTCTAGTGTGCGAGGAAAGTGCAAGGATCAATCTCAAGACCTAAGCACCAAATAAAAATACTTCTCCTCGGCCCGGGACGTTCGGCTTCGTTACGCGGACGCTTGTGGCTTTTAGATGCGTGTAGCTTTGACCTTCTGCTGTGAAGTGGTCGCCGCTCGTTTCCGGGCAGGGATATAAATCGCGTTGCGATTCCTGAAGAAGCAGCGAAGGATTTGCGTCTCCTTTAAGAGCCTTTGCGGTAAACCAATTGGTGAGAGTGTTTTGTGACTCGGAGAGGAGAAGAGAAAACTGCTGATGTGTTAATGATGGGGAGCGGATGGGCCGGGAAGGTATCGATGTGTTAATGATAGCGCTGGGGCTTCCCTCTGGGCAGGAAACATTTTGTGCTAATTGAGGATTGAGAAGTAATGTAGGAGCCGAGAGACGGCAAAGTGATGGGAGGTGTGAAGATGGAGGTAGCCCGACAGCCTTATGTGCAGCATACAGACGCTAGCACCGAAACCGTACATAATGGAGACATCGCTTCCCTGTGCGTGTCTCACCACCCGCCATGTTATTCAGGCTGCTTGTCTGAGATTACGATATGGGTGACCTCGTCTTTGGCATATTGTAATGGTGGGGTCCGATCCCCAACAAACACCTGTTTTCAGGGCAGCTGTGACCTCTTCACTGCTTACCAAGCACTGTACAGGTGAACATCGGACCGTTACTTGTCTAATATTGAAGAGCTAGGCCCGGGGACTCAACTGGCGGACCAGGGTCTATTCCTGGACAGAAGGTGCCAGCTGTCTGGGCACTTGCCACCTTGCTCCTTCATAATGACAGTGGTCCGGGCTGAGGAAGTGTTTCCTGCAGGCTCCCCTCTATGGTTGGTGGAGGGGCCCATTGGCTAAGTAGAGGCCACTGGGTTGGCATTATGCTAAGTGGGTGGAATACCATGAGTGGTCACCAGTAGGATATTATACCATGTGGTGGCATCTCCGCTGGCATTATACTTAAGGGGGGGGGCTTATACTGTGTATGGACATCGGTAGACGTGGAGGCATCTAGGGGTATATTCATAAGGTGGAAAATGAAGAGAAATTCCACTTACGGTAATTTTCTGCCACGTTATTACCACAATGGAATACCAACGCTCTGCTCATTCGACCCAGATAAATGGGCTTTGTCGACCCTTGGAATCCATTGCTGAATCATCCACAACAAGATCGAGCATGACCCTGATTTTTTTCTCTGCCTCCCATTGAATACTATGGGGGCAGACTCGGAGCGGGATATGCCGTAGATTCAGGGGTGGAATCCTCCAAAAATCTGCAGCAGATTCCTATATGTGAAGGTACCGTCAGTATATATTGTACTGTATAGTGGCAGTGAGATTTCATAACTATATGGTACACAGAGGAGGGCAGTATTACTGTCTGGGGGCAGAAAAGGACCAGGTAAGGTCAAAGGGGGCATGGCCGGGGTTAGGAGAATGTAGTAACATATGTTAATACTGGACATGGTCAGCTACTGCTCAGCTCTTCATCTGATGGTGGACCTGAGGATTGGGTCATCCGTATGCAAGTCCTTGCAAGGCCCTTTAAGGTCCACCAGTAGTAAAAGTATAGTGGGTGGTCCTTTGTTCATCTGAATGGGGCTAGCAAACATGCAACAGAATCAGCCCTATACAAGTCAATGAGGGGCCTCCAGAATGGACTGCGTAGAATTTATAGGCAACCTCTTACAGTCCATATGAAACATCCTGCCTATGTCTAGTGCGATACTTCCAAGCCCCACGCGTATCGCCCATGATCCAGGCTTCCTCAGTGGAGCATAAGGTGCACTAGCATATCCTTCACCTTATATTGTATTCAGTATATAGACGGCGTCTTTGTACTGTGAGGACTCAGTACGTTTTCTGCCCAGAATGGAAATTAGGTCTGATCTTGCGAGATCATCAGGACACATTGCCCTCAATGGCGCGGCGCTCCACGTACAATTCTGTACATCCCAAAAATACATACAGTCTTCTAGATCTTCGTTCAAGCATAAGTCTGAGTCGTCCAAGTCCTTAATCCGGACCTCAATACTCTCAGGCCCAAACCTCTGATGTCCCGTATCGCCTGGAATCCATTATTTCAGTAAAAATTTCAGTTAAGAGGCCCATCAGGAATAGAAGGTCCTCCATAACGGGACTATGTTCACATTACCATTAGGACGGATGTCTTCTACAATAATTAATGGCCGCCTCTGTGCGCTCATCGTTAGGAGAAAATCCGACCACAAATTAAGTGTCTTCTAACTCAATTTCATTATTCATCCTCGGTTCTTGTAGTTCGTTATGTTTCCTCAGAGGTGAATAACGTCTCGATATTCGCCATCAAAGGGAATGTTGGAACTAAGACTGGACGTCAAACACTGCTTGAGGTCATCTTGGGGCTGGGGTCCAACAATATACTAAAAAAAGATGTGAAAAATTGCAAAACTCGTGTTGTGGTAAGCCCAATAAAATATGTGAAAAAGGTCAGAGATATATGGAGGGGCAGGTTGTGGATGAGGTCAGAGAGTATTGTTAGTAGTATTGTATTGTAGAGTAGTGTTAGTAGCTTGAACTCAATTCGCTGGGCTATAGGTAGCCAGTGGAGGGACTGGCAGAGGGGAGCAGCCGATGAAGATCGGGGGGTGAGGTGGATTAAGCGAGCAGCAGTTTAGGGTGGACTGGAGGGGGGAGAGGGTGTTTGCTGGGAGTCCATGGAGAAGGGTGTTGCAGTAGTCTAGGCGGGAGATTATGAGGGCCTGGACGAGCATCTTGGTAGTTTCTGAGGTGAGGAAGGAGCGGATTCGGTGGATGTTCTTGAGCTGGAGGCGGCAGGAGGTGTTGAGGGTTTGAACGTGTGACTTGAAGGATAGTTCAGAGTCCAGGGTTACCCCAAGGCATCGGGCCTGTGAGACAGGGGTAATTGTGGTTCTGTTAACTTCGATAGACGGATCAGGTGGAGGGGCCATATGGGGTGGGGTGAAGATGATGAACTCAATTTTCTCCATGTTCAGTTTGAGAAAGCGAGAGGAGAGGAAGGAGGCTATGGCCGCTAAACAATCTGGAACTCTGGCCAGCAGGGAGGTAACGTCTGGTCCAGAGATGTATATTTGGGTGTCATCGACATAGCAGTGGTACTGGAAACCATAAGATCCTATGAGTTGGCCTAGGCCAAGGGTGTAGATAGGAGGGGTCCTAGGACAGAGCCCTGGGGGACACCTACAGAGAGAGGGCGAGGTGAGGAGGTGGTGTGCGAGTGGGAGACGCTGAATGTGCGGTCGGTGAGGTATGAGGAGATCCAGGAATGGGCCAGGTCTGAGATACCAAGGGATGAGAGAATTTCTAACAGGAGGGAGTGGTCAACTGTGTCAAAGGCAGAGGAGAGGTCGAGGAGAAGGAGGACAGAGTAATGGCGCTTGGCTTTGGCAGTTAGCAGGTCATTGGTGACTTTTGTTACCAAAAGATCCCATCCCTTCTAATGTGGAGAGCTCACCTTTGTACCTTTTGCACGACCCGTTCATCTACCGAGGGGACTGGTTTATCGTCATCCCGATCCCTATTTGCTAGTCCTATTATGGAAGTGTTTTTGGATCCAGATTTCTTGGGCCACCTGACCTACATAAACTTTTTAACAAGAACAAGATATTACGTAACCAACATTCTTACTTTATATAATCCTCGGCTTTACGTGCGATGTTCTCAACCCGATTCTGAAAGGTTTCTCCTGTTTCAATAAACTGACAAATGTTAGAGTTCCCACAAGGGTACGTTCCGAATATCACCTTGTACCTCTCGGGTCTGTTAAATGGCCATGTGACGTGACTCCATCAATGTGTCCTTTATGTAGGGAGTTCGTGTTGCTGTTAGAGATGGTCGCCGATGGTTAAAGAGACCAATAAGTGTCCAAATCTGGTCGTGTTTCTCGCCATTGGTTGTTACATTCCGTAATAAATCTGACTTTCGAGTCTTGTTTTCCTTCTTTTGGTTGTAGGATCTTCGGTCTTGCACCATCCTTGACCTGTCAGTGTGTGAAATGATAATTTTATGAGATTCCCTTTGGTGGACTCTTCCAGTCATCTGTCGCGCCCGAGTCTTGAGATCATTGTAAGCCGAGCAAACTGGCCCTTTGGAATTCCTTGTTTTAGCTATTTAGTTTTTTGGTGTAAATCCCCTTAGGGGGCGCTTCGCTTGAAAAGGTTGAGAAATACTGGCCTATAATAAGGATTGGGGTCTGACCCATGACACCTTGACCCAACAGATTTTTGAGCGTCCTTCTCTACGTTGGTCTGTTTACCTGCACACTACTTGGTGGGGATGTAGGATATTGTCACCATGTCCCCTTCACTTGAATGAAACAAAGCTGCAATATCCGATACAGTGGTGGAGCAGGAAGCTGGCAGCTCTGCGCTTCACCATTCAGGCCTTGACTAATGTTGGCAGGAAAAAGCAACAAGCCAGAGCTCGCACTAGAGCAGGAGACTGCAGCTTGGTTGGTATCTGATGGGCCACTGAAGGTTGGGAGGTAGTGGTGATGATGGGGGTGACCCATGTATGAAACCTATGAACTAGGCCCAGCAATGTGATAAAACGGCCCTAAAAAAGTTGAGGTCGTGAAGTTTTTGAGTTGTGATTTGGCCGTTTCTGTGATGAGTTGGCACAGATCGGTGGTGAGATATTACGACCTGGCACCATTACAACATGAGGTGTGGGTGGGAGGACTGGTGCCCGAGGAGGCTCGGGTTCTTGTGTTATTTTTGCCGTGTGTTGATGTTTCTTTTCTCTTGGTTAAGTGTATTATCTTCCCATCAGTATCTGGCTTGGAGGGAGAGGTCTTTTTCTTGATGTTATTATATTCCTTCTGACTTCATCTGCAGTAATTGAGTTTCGCAAATTGAAACATTTTACAGTCCATTGAGGATTTCAGAAGAAATCCTTTTACGTAGGCAGGAGAAATGGAGGAACATCACTTAAAGATCAGATAAGAGCCATATGGAGGAAACATTTACTCCAAGCCAGTGTCTCAGAATTGTCACTTATCTAGGTCACGGAAGACATCCATTGTCGACAAAAACCTGGAGATTACATAGATAGAAGATAGATTTATAATCCTAGTATTTGAGGGTGGGTACAGTCATTACAGCTAAAAGGGTCTTTGTGAGTTAACGCTTTAATATTTTATGAGGGGCCGCTCCGAGAGTTGTCTTCTGCATCTAGTAAAAGTGCCAAAGAACCAAACACTCTTAAGACGCTTTGGTGATTAAGACACCTTCACGACTACTACGGTAATTGGTCTCGGCAGAGAGCGGCGAAGGCTGGAGAAGGTAGACCGCCCGGGGCGACGAAAACACTGGAATCGACGGGGTTCTCCAGAATTATGGGTTGTGTCACCGACTTCTTCACCTACGAGACGACCAAGTCTGTGGTGGTTAAAAGCTGGACCATTGGAGTCATCAACCGGGCAGTGCAGCTCCTCATTATAACCTACTTTGTGTGGTGAGTCCGTCTCGACGTTCTTTACGTGTGTTTTTATGTCTTTCGAGATCTGGGACTTCATGTCATTTAACCACTTATTCACATATCTTTAGGTTACTCGTGTTGCGTTCTCTTCACCTAGGACGCAGGTTAGTTTATATTCTGTCCATGAAGATGCCCAAATGTCATGGACAGTGGAGGGTGAAGATAGTGGATGACACGGTGGACTGTAACGTTCTAGGTGTTGATATGGTGACAACAAATGCGACATTTTTTGCAGGGTCCTATGGTACACTAAGCCCTACGAGCTGTGTGCACGGACCCGAAACATTGAGTTTTTGGCCACTTTTCACCCGAGTTGTGTATTACAATATCGTGGTATACATCTGATATACAGTGCCAGGCCATGACTTACTTTTTGTTAGGTCCATATATTTATAGAATTCCGGAGAACAAAAATGTTTCAGATGACTTCTATTGTCCAGGTCGGAGGTTGTACTGGACACCAATATGGCCATGGGCAGGAGGGCTCACCTACTACTTGTTACGTCTAACACTGCATATCTATAATGGTTAGTATAGGATAGAAGTTATCACCCCTGGTTACAGCCATTGTGACCCATGTATACAATGACAGAATATGGGTATATATAGCCCTCGGCTTTGTCAGTGGACTATTAACATTGTAGCTATGCTTGGAATTGTCATTTCTCAAGCTGAAGTTAACAAATTTATTTCTGGTTGGCTTCCGAATTCTGGAGACCCCTAAAATGTCTGAGGATCTGCAGGCTACCTTCTTATTGAGACTATATAGTCCATGATCAGGACACTACTTATGGGTAAATAGACCATGGAACCACCTTCTACTGGAACTTCTCGGGTTAGAGTTGACTCCTCATTACTTGCCAATGACGTAAAGAACTTACATACTGAAGTTTGGTGGCCGCAATATCTGATGGCCTTTAGCATTTGGTTGCCAATGTTACATAATTTTGTGGGTCCACTTTTAACAAATTCGAGCCCTGTGGAGAGTTTGTGGTCCTGTATACAGAATTCCATACTGGAGAATACCATCGATCTTTGGGGTCCGGTCTTATAACTCCATACTGATCAGAACTTGTAGATTTGGTCATCACTATGAGCCTATGGGGACCAACATGTGTTTGGTCACATCGAGAAAAAGTAGCCTGGTCCGTCCTGCTGCTATGACGCAACGTTATGTTCAGGCTGAGGGTCAACGTATTGCTCAAGACGTAACATCAAGAAGTCGTAATTGAAGAAGGACGTTTTGTAATATTACCAAAGAAACGGCACAACTATTTTTGACTTACTCATATTATTTTGCCGTATTGGCAAGTTTTTGAATAATAGAGATGATAAAAAATAGTGAAATATATCTGTCTGGAAAGGGTTACAAATCCAGTTTTATGGACTTCGTCCAGGACTTCATTATTTCGTAGTGGAAGAGATGTGGACTACGGTCGACCAACCTGCCAAAATGATTAAAATAAGACACAATGATCCAGTAAGTCACAAAAATAGGACCAATGCTCTGGACCTTCAGCCTGGTGGATCGGCAAAAACGTTGACTATTCAAGAGTGACGTACATAGGAAATAAAATGGATTGTCCCAAATTTTTGGGTGGGACAGTCTATGGACATGGGGCAATTTTTTCGTTTGTAAACAGTAAGTCCAACATAGCAGTGAAGGTGGGATGAGCTGGAGAGGTGATTGAGAACATCATGAATTAAGGAAAATGCCAAAACAACCCTCTAAAAATGCAAAAAGAAGAATATACAAAGCGAATGTGTAAGGAGATGTCTATGGCGTATCCATAACATATGAGAAAACTGGGCGATGTCTGGCCCCAAGTCCTCCTGATGAGGAGACTACAACAACCTAGTGAAGATTCAGTAGTGAGAAGAAGACTATGTCAATGGTATAGACTGGGACATGGGTAAAGTTTCAGCTCCCAGATGTCCAAGGAACCTCTCGAGATGAACTACAGATCTCAGTCATCGATCCAGCAACATTTCACTCTTTAGAGTTGTGGTTATTCCCAGGTCACATGTAGGCTATAGAGACGACTATGAAGCTTCTTACTGCAGCATCCTCTTTGTGACTTCATTATAAGGGTCACATTACAGTCAGGACGTGAGATACCACGTTTGATGACCATACTGTTCCTCAGGAGACAAATGGCCAAGAGTATCAAAACCACTATGGATGGGTGGTTGGGTAGCATATCGATGGGACTAGAGATGAACAAATCAGGTTTGTTCCAAGTTTAGTAAGGTCTGCGGCTGTAGTACTGCCGTACTGAGACAGAAGCAATAGGAGGAGAACTACTGGGAAAGGGGCTGGGTAAGTACATGGCAGAACTACTGTCTGGGTCCACTGAGGGGCACAATAATGTCTTTAGAGACCACTGGGGAGCATTATACTGTGTGTAGGGACTACTGGGGAGCATTATACTGTGTGTGGAGAACACTGGGGAGCATTATACTGTGTGTAGGGACTACTGGGGAGCATTATACTGTGTGTAGAGACCACTGGGGAGCATTATACTGTGTGTAGGGACTACTGGGGAGCATTATACTGTGTGCAGGGACTACTGGGGAGCATTATACTGTGTGTAGGGACTACTGGGGAGCATTATACTGTGTGTAGGGACTACTGGGGAGCATTATACTGTGTGTGGAGAACACTGGGGAGCATTATACTGTGTGTAGGGACTACTGGGGAGCATTATACTGTGTGTAGAGACCACTGGGGAGCATTATACTGTGTGTAGGGACTACTGGGGAGCATTATACTGTGTGTAGGGACTACTGGGGAGCATTATACTGTGTGTAGGGACTACTGGGGAGCATTATACTGTGTGTAGGGACTACTGGGGAGCATTATACTGTGTGTAGGGACTACTGGGGAGCATTATACTGTGTAGGGACTACTGGGGAGCATTATACTGTGTGTGGAGAACACTGGGGAGCATTATACTGTGTGTAGGGACTACTGGGGGGCATTATACTATGTGTAGGGACCACTGGGGAGTATTATAATGTGTGTAGGGACTACTGGGGAGTATTATACTATGTGTAGAGCTCACTGGGGATGTATTATACTTTGTGTAGAGACCACTGGGGAGCATTATATTGTGTGTGGAGAACACTGGGGAGCATTATACTGTGTGTAAGGACTACTGGGGAGCATTATACTGTGTGTGGAGAACACTGGGGAGCATTATACTGTTTGTGGAGAACACTGGGGAGCATTATACTGTGTGTGGAGAACACTGGGGAGTATTATACTGTGTAGGGACTACTGGGGAGCATTATACTGTGTGTGGAGAACACTGGGGAGTATTATACTGTGTGTGGAGAACACTGGGGAGCATTATACTGTGTGTGGAGAACACTGGGGAGTATTATACTGTGTAGGGACTACTGGGGAGCATTATACTGTGTGTGGAGAACACTGGGGAGTATTATACTGTGTGTGGAGAACACTGGGGAGCATTATACTGTGTGTGGAGAACACTGGGGAGTATTATACTGTGTGTGGAGAACACTGGGGAGTATTATACTGTGTGTGGAGAACACTGGGGAGTATTATACTGTGTAGGGACTACTGGGGAGCATTATACTGTGTGTGGAGAACACTGGGGAGTATTATACTGTGTGTGGAGAACACTGGGGAGCATTATACTGTGTGTGGAGAACACTGGGGAGTATTATACTGTGTGTAGGGACTACTGGGGAGCATTATATTATGTGTAGAGATCACTGGGGAGCATTGTACTGTGTGTAGGGACTACTGGGGAGCATTATACTGTGTGTGGAGAACACTGGGGAGCATTATACTGTGTGTGGAGAACACTGGGGAGTATTATACTGTGTGTGGAGAACACTGGGGAGCATTATACTGTGTGTGGAGAACACTGGGGAGTATTATACTGTGTGTGGAGAACACTGGGGAGTATTATACTGTGTGTAGGGACTACTGGGGAGCATTATACTATGTGTAGAGATCACTGGGGAGCATTGTACTGTGTGTAGGGACTACTGGGGAGCATTATACTGTGTGTAGGGACTACTGGGGAGCATTATACTGTGTGTAGAGACCACTGGGGAGCATTATACTGTGTGTAGGGACTACTGGGGAGCATTATACTATGTGTAGAGATCACTGGGGAGCATTGTACTGTGTGTAGGGACTACTGGGGAGCATTATACTGTGTGTGGAGAACACTGAGGAGCATTATACTGTGTGTAGGGACTACTGGGGAGCATTATACTATGTGTAGAGACCACTGGGGAGCATTATACTGTGTGTAGGGACTACTGGGGAGCATTATACTATGTGTAGAGCTCACTGGGGATGTATTATACTTTGTGTAGAGATAACTGAGGAGCATTATACTGTGTGTGGAGAACACTGGGGAGCATTATACTGTGTGTGGAGAACACTGGGGAGCATTATACTGTGTGTGGAGAACACTGGGGAGCATTATACTGTGTGTGGAGAACACTGGGGAGCATTATACTGTGTGTGGAGAACACTGGGGAGTATTATACTGTGTAGGGACTACTGGGGAGCATTATACTGTGTGTGGAGAACACTGGGGAGCATTATACTGTGTGTAGAGAACACTGGGGAGTATTATACTGTGTGTGAAGAACAATGGGGAGTATTATACTGTGTGTAGGGACTACTGGGGAGCATTATACTGTGTGTGGAGAACACTCGGGAGCATTATACTGTGTGTGGAGAACACTGGGGAGCATTATACTGTGTGTGGAGAACACTGGGGAGCATTATACTGTGTGTAGGGACTACTGGGGAGCATTATAGTGTGTGTGGAGAACACTGGGGAGCATTATACTGTGTGTGGAGAACACTGGGGAGCATTATACTGTGTGTAGAGAACACTGGGGAGTATTATACTGTGTGTGAAGAACAATGGGGAGTATTATACTGTGTGTAGGGACTACTGGGGAGCATTATACTGTGTGTGGAGAACACTCGGGAGCATTATACTGTGTGTGGAGAACACTGGGGAGCATTATACTGTGTGTGGAGAACACTGGGGAGCATTATACTGTGTGTAGGGACTACTGGGGAGCATTATACTATGTGTAGAGACCACTGGGGAGTATTATACTGTGTGTAGGGACTACTGGGGAGCATTATACTATGTGTAGGGACTACTGGGGAACATTATACTGTGTGTGGAGATCACTGGGGGACATTATACTGTGTGTGGAGAATCTGGGGAGCATTATACTGTGTGTAGGGACTACTGGGGAGCATTATACTGTGTGTAGAGACCACTGGGGAGCATTATACTGTGTGTGGAGAACACTGGGGAGTATTATACTGTGTGTAGGGACTACTGGGGAGCATTATACTGTGTGTAGAGACCACTGGGGAGCATTATACTGTGTGTGGAGAACACTGGGGAGTATTATACTGTGTGTAGGGACTACTGGGGAGCATTATACTGTGTGTAGAGAACACTGGGGAGCATTATACTGTGTGTAGGGACTACTGGGGAGCATTATACTGTGTGTTGAGAACACTGGGGAGCATTATACTGTGTGTAGGGACTACTGGGGAGCATTATACTATGAGTAGAGACCACTGGGGATGTATTATACTACGTGTAGAGACCACTGGGAGCACTATAATAATATGAAAGGTCTACAGGGGGCCATTACAATGAGTATAGGGGCAACTGGGGGCCATTATAATGTGCGTAGGAATGATTGTAATGTGTGAGGGGCCACTAGGGACCATTATAATGTGTGAGGGAAACTAGGAGAGCATGATGATGTTACTGTGGATGGTGGAGGAGGGTAAGACATGGCTTCTGATACGTGCTGGTGGAGGTGGTCAGGTGGGAAGTGTAAGATGGTGGAGCTTTGAGGGAGCATTCACACAATGTAGTTAAAAATGCCTCAAAACAGTCATTGGCATACGTTTTCCCGACAGTGGCCACAGCTTTCCCGGTATCACTTACGTAGTCACATATGTAGTATTTACATGTTTGATATGTTTTTGGATATAAGCCGCCATATTGATCTCTTCATCTCTGGTTTCAGTTGGGTTTTTCTCCATGAAAAAGCTTATCAGATCCGGGACTCTTCCATCGAGTCGTCAGTTATGACAAAGGTGAAGGGTGTCGGACGCTACAGTAGACGGGTCATGGATGTAGCAGACTATGTCATCCCCCCGCAGGTAAGTCTCAAACCTCTTACTGGGGTCAGGTGGGGTGAATTCTGATGGAGGGTTCCCGTTGCTGTGGGCAGAAATCATTTAGCATTAGGAGGCCACAGATCTTCTTCCATCTTCGATTATTAGGAGGTCACAGATCTTCTTCTAGCTTCTAGTATTAGGAGGTCACAGATCTTCTTCTAGCTTTTAGTATTAGGAGGTCACAGATCTTCTTCTAGCTTCTAGTATTAGGAGGTCACAGATCTTCTTCTAGCTTCTAGTATTAGGAGGTCACAGATCTTCTTCTAGCTTCTAGTAGTAGGAGGTCACAGATCTTCCAGCTTCTAGTATTAGGAGGTCACAGATTTTCTTCTAGTATTAGGAGGTCACAGATCTTCTTCTAGCTTCGAGTATTAGGAGGTCACAGATCTTCTAGTATTAGGAGGTCACAGATCTTCTTCCATCTTCTAGTATTAGGAGGCCACAGATCTTCTTCTAGTATTAGGAGGTCACAGATCTTCTTCTAGCTTCTAGTAGTAGGAGGTCACAGATCTTCCAGCTTCTAGTATTAGGAGGTCACAGATTTTCTTCTAGTATTAGGAGGTCACAGATCTTCTTCTAGCTTCGAGTATTAGGAGGTCACAGATCTTCTAGTATTAGGAGGTCACAGATCTTCTTCCATCTTCTAGTATTAGGAGGCCACAGATCTTCTTCTAGTATTAGGAGGTCACAGATCTTCTTCTAGCTTCTAGTATTAGGAGGTCACAGATCTTCCAGCTTCTAGTATTAGGAGGTCACAGATTTTCTTCTAGTATTAGGAGGTCACAGATCTTCTAGCTTCGAGTATTAGGAGGTCACAGATCTTCTTCTAGTATTAGGAGGTCACAGATCTTCTTCCATCTTCTAGTATTAGGAGGCCACAGATCTTCTTCTAGTATTAGGAGGTCACAGATCTTCTTCTAGCTTCTAGTATTAGGAGGTCACAGATCTTCCAGCTTCTAGTATTAGGAGGTCACAGATTTTCTTCTAGTATTAGGAGGTCACAGATCTTCTTCTAGCTTCGAGTATTAGGAGGTCACAGATCTTCTTCTAGTATTAGGAGGTCACAGATCTTCTTCCATCTTCTAGTATTAGGAGGCCACAGATCTTCTTCTAGTATTAGGAGGTCACAGATCTTCTTCTAGCTTCTAGTATTAGGAGGTCACAGATCTTCCAGCTTCTAGTATTAGGAGGTCACAGATTTTCTTCTAGTATTAGGAGGTCACAGATCTTCTTCTAGCTTCGAGTATTAGGAGGTCACAGATCTTCTTCTAGTATTAGGAGGTCACAGATCTTCTTCCATCTTCTAGTATTAGGAGGCCACAGATCTTCTTCTAGTATTAGGAGGTCACAGATCTTCTTCTAGCTTCTAGTATTAGGAGGTCACAGATCTTCCAGCTTCTAGTATTAGGAGGTCACAGATTTTCTTCTAGTATTAGGAGGTCACAGATCTTCTTCTAGCTTCGAGTATTAGGAGGTCACAGATCTTCTTCTAGTATTAGGAGGTCACAGATCTTCTTCCATCTTCTAGTATTAGGAGGCCACAGATCTTCTTCTAGTATTAGGAGGTCACAGATCTTCTTCTAGCTTCTAGTATTAGGAGGTCACAGATCTTCCAGCTTCTAGTATTAGGAGGTCACAGATTTTCTTCTAGTATTAGGAGGTCACAGATCTTCTTCTAGCTTCGAGTATTAGGAGGTCACAGATCTTCTTCTAGTATTAGGAGGTCACAGATCTTCTTCCATCTTCTAGTATTAGGAGGCCACAGATCTTCTTCTAGTATTAGGAGGTCACAGATCTTCTTCTAGCTTCTAGTATTAGGAGGTCACAGATCTTCCAGCTTCTAGTATTAGGAGGTCACAGATTTTCTTCTAGTATTAGGAGGTCACAGATCTTCTTCTAGCTTCGAGTATTAGGAGGTCACAGATCTTCTTCTAGTATTAGGAGGTCACAGATCTTCTTCCATCTTCTAGTATTAGGAGGCCACAGATCTTCTTCTAGTATTAGGAGGTCACAGATCTTCTTCTAGCTTCTAGTATTAGGAGGTCACAGATCTTCCAGCTTCTAGTATTAGGAGGTCACAGATTTTCTTCTAGTATTAGGAGGTCACAGATCTTCTTCTAGCTTCGAGTATTAGGAGGTCACAGATCTTCTTCTAGTATTAGGAGGTCACAGATCTTCTTCCATCTTCTAGTATTAGGAGGCCACAGATCTTCTTCTAGTATTAGGAGGTCACAGATCTTCTTCTAGCTTCTAGTATTAGGAGGTCACAGATCTTCCAGCTTCTAGTATTAGGAGGTCACAGATTTTCTTCTAGTATTAGGAGGTCACAGATCTTCTTCTAGCTTCGAGTATTAGGAGGTCACAGATCTTCTTCTAGTATTAGGAGGTCACAGATCTTCTTCCATCTTCTAGTATTAGGAGGCCACAGATCTTCTTCTAGTATTAGGAGGTCACAGATCTTCTTCCAGCTTCTAGTATTAGGAGGTCACTTATCTTCTTCTGGTATTAAGAGGTCACAGATCTTCTTCCAGCCTCTAGGACTCTCCTGTGTGGTCATTTGGTAAAATGAGGTTTAATCTGGAAGAATTTTTTGTGGTGGATTTTGCAGGGATTGACTTCCAGAAGACAAGTTCTAGTAGTGTCAGATCTCCAGGATCTTGGACATTATTCCTCTTCTCGATCCTTCTATAGATATTCTTTTTATGGTGGAAATCTTTGTACGTCTTCTACACATCATCTCTTATTTTTCCTACTTTTAGGGTTCCTCTGTGTTTGTAATCCTGACAAAACTCATAACAACTCCGGAGCAAGTACAAGATCACTGTCCAGAGGTGAGTGAGGTCTATACTGTCCAGAGTGGGGTAAGTGGTAGCTCCTGGTCTCCTGTCCTTAAGTTGGGGCCCCATTCAGTCCCGTCTATTGATGTCTTCCTCGTATAGCTGTGCCGGTACGTGGCCAAATAACAATACGCAAACAAGAGTTTGGGAATGAAGCGTTATTCTAGCCACAGGTCCTGGTACACCGGTGGGATTGGAGGTAGAAGCCATTGGGTCCTTACAAGTCATAGTCAGGCCTACAGTACGGCTAGCCTGTCAACCCTGAAGACCCGCCCCATCATGTACCATATATAACCCATATAGCATTGCCCCCCCACTCCAACCAATAGAAATGTAAGCTCTATACCGATTTCTTTTCTAGACGGACGACAAGTATAAATGCAGCAATGACAGCAACTGCACCAGAAACAAGCCCACGTCTAACGGTAAGGACCTTGTACCCGACAAGATGCCAAGATGACAGCCTTGGGGGTCATTGTTGTCCCCCCACATACCATGGCCAGTTGTGCCATTGAGTAACCCTTTAAGTTCCCAGTAGTGGGTCAGTTGTTCAATAACAACCACTTGTAGGATAAGTTACGTACTTGGGGTTGCGTTGCCCCTGCACGGACGGTGAGGAAGTTGTACTTGTCTATTGCAGGCTTTCTTACCGGCCGTTGCGTTCGTTCATATTGTCAGATCCAAGGTTGGTGCCCGACGGAAAATGACACTATCCGTACGTAAGTAACGTCAGTGATACAAATCTAAGGATCGGGCCATGTTCTGTCATGGCTCTGCATTGGAGCTGCATACATTTATCTTATTGGGGGCTGGAGTATGTGCCCAGGATTACAGCGCCACACCTGCCCTCTGGTTTTATCTGGTATTGCAGAATATTGAAGTGAGTAGGGTTGACCTACAATACCACACTCGACAAGTATGGGGTACAGAACTTGTGAGATTTGTTTCGTGAATATTCGCGAGGTTTGTCCTTCTGTTTTGTTTTCTTTGGCCTGAACCAGAAGGGTTATTATTATACTTTGGGGTCTCTTTAGACCCCCCGTGTATAAGAAGTGGAGGCCCAAGGGGGTGAGGAAACATCATAAACCCTGAGACTCACCTTCCCAAACCTCTTCTTAGCTCCCATGTCTGGTGTTACTTCTGATCCCTCATCTTCTGGCCTCCTGGGTGACATCACAGGCCCTGGAAGGCTGATGAGGCCTGTGATTGGCCTCTGCAGTCACATGGGGTGCACTGACATCACAGGCCTCAGTGGTCTCCTGGGGCCTGTGACATCACCCAGAGTGGTCTCCTGGGGCCTGTGACATCACCCAGGGCCTGTGACATTACCCAGGGCCTGTGACATCACCCAGAGTGGTTTCCTGGGGCCTGTGACATCACCCAGGGCCTGTGACATCACCCAGAGTGGTCACCTGGGACCTGTGACATCACCCAGGGCCCGTGACATCACCCAGGGCCTGTGACATCACCCAGGAGTCTGGAAGACAACTAAAGATGGCCACGAGGGGTCCAGGAGAGGCGAGGGAAGACGAGTCTGACTCTATACTATGTACCACACCTACCCCTGCTCTGTCACTTATTATACTGTAGGGTCCAACCTTAAACTTTTGGAAACTCATCTCTAGTGTGGTGCAATTTCTAGGGTAAAGGAAGCGGACATGTTGTACTAACCCTGTCCAACCCATTTAAGTGTCACACCCATAGAAGTAGTAAGCGGGGGTGTGACGTGGTGGGAGCTGGGCCAGCCTTAGGATGGGCCATGTCTTCTGCTTACACCCGTCCTTCCTTATGTTGTATCAGACGGTACCCACTGATCTAAGGATTGGGGCTAAGTCCCATGAGGCCACGTGCGGGGCCAGTGGCCAGGA
Source organism: Leptodactylus fuscus (assembly GCF_031893055.1). Classification (NCBI taxonomy): domain Eukaryota; kingdom Metazoa; phylum Chordata; class Amphibia; order Anura; family Leptodactylidae; genus Leptodactylus; species Leptodactylus fuscus. Next base: position 88,125,678 of record NC_134274.1, read on the forward strand.
GTGATGTCTGGCCAGCGTTATATCTACTATGATCAGGTCTTCTGCCAGGGGCCCCTCAGACCGGCCCGCCGAGCTGCTATTACCAGGCCTTAGCGGTCACATATGATTTATTCATATTTCCAATCCCACATAATGAGCTTTTATCCGCCATTGTCTCTCGTCCTTCCGTATATTAGGAAATAATCTCTGCCTGTTAATGGATTGCATTGCTGCGTTGCTTCCCATCAGTAAGTAGGGGGCAACATCTGATGGGATTCAGGTACAATGAATATTTTATTTCGGTGGAGGGTCCTTTATTTTACGATATCTGTGCATGTGATGTGGAGCCATACAGCGCAACGTAGATAGCCTGGAACAATAGATCACTGTGAGCTGTACTGAGCCATAACAGGGCACTCCTATGGGGCTCCACCATCAGGTATGATGACCTGGCCACCTAAGGAGAATAGGTCCACTATATGGTGTGGCAGGAGGCACCATATGCACATGGCATGACTAAGGCACCGCAGTACAGGACCCCTATGGGCCTCGCTCCGTGACGGGACGTTAACTCATTGTCATATAAAGGGGTTTTACAGGATTTGTCCGTCAAGAAGAGAAACTTACAAACCTCATTCACATTACACGGATGCTTTCTGAAGGTCTCATGGGATTCGGTGCTAGACACGCACAAAGCTCAGCGCAAAGCTAGAACATAGCAGCAAAAAATATACACAAGATACTATCATAATAAGGTCTCAGCGGTTCTGTCAGGAATGAGGAGAGACTGTTCCTATCATAAGGTCCTACCACCACCACCCATATATCAGTAAGACCCAAAGGTCCTACTACCACCACCTGTATATCAGTAAGACCCAAAGGTCCTACTACCACCACCTGTATATCAGTAAGACCCAAAGGTCCTACTACCACCACCTGTATATCATAAGACCCAAAGGTCCTAGCACCACCACCCATAGATCAGTAAGACCCCAAGGTCCTACCACCACAACCCACATATCAGTAAGACCCAAAGGTCCTACTACTACCACCCATATATCAGTAAGACCCCAAGGTCCTACTACCATCACCCACATATCATAAAACCCAAAGGTCCTACCACCACCACCCATATATCAGTAAGACCCAAAGGTCCTACCACCACCACCTGTATATCATAAGACCCAAAGGTCCTACTACTACCACCCATATATCAGTAAGACCCAAAAGTCCTACTACCACCACCACCCATATATCAGTAAGACCCAAAGGTCCTACCACCACCACCTGTATATCATAAGACCCAAAGGTCCTACCACCACCACCTGTATATCAGTAAGACCCAAAGGTCATAGCACCACCACCTGTATATCAGTAAGACCCAAAGGTCCTACTACTACCACCCATATATCAGTAAGACCCAAAGGTCCTACCACCACCACCCATATATCAGTAAGACCCAAAGGTCCTACCACCACCACCTGTATATCATAAGACCCAAAGGTCCTACTACTACCACCCATATATCAGTAAGACCCAAAGGTCCTACCACCACCACCCATATATCAGTAAGACCCAAAGGTCCTACTACCACCACCTGTATATCAGTAAGACCCAAAGGTCCTACCACCACCACCTGTATATCAGTAAGACCCAAAGGTCCTACCACCACCACCTGTATATCATAAGACCCAAAGGTCCTAGCACCACCACCCATAGATCAGTAAGACCCAAAGGTCCTACCACCACAACCCATATATCAGTAAGACCCCAAGGTCCTACTACCATCACCCACATATCATAAAACCCAAAGGTCCTACCACCACCACCCATATATCAGTAAGACCCAAAGGTCCTACTACCACCACCCGTATATAAGTAAGACCCAAAGGTCCTACTACCACCACCCGTATATAAGTAAGACCCAAAGGTCCTACCACCACCACCTGTATATCAGTAAGACCCAAAGGTCCTAGCACCACCACCTGTATATCAGTAAGACCCAAAGGTCCTTCCATCACCACCTGTATATCAGTAAGACCCAAAGGTCCTACTACTACCACCCATATGTCAGTAAGACCCAAAGGTCCTACTACTACCACCCATATATCAGTAAGACCCAAAGGTCCTACTACCATCACCCATATATCAGTAAGACCCAAAGATCCTACCACCACCCATATATCAGTAAGATCCAAAGGTCCTACCACCACCACTCATAGATCAGTAAGACCCAAAGGTCCTACCACCACCACCTCTATATCATAAAGACTCAAAGGTCCTAGCACCTCCATCTGTATATCAGTAAGACCCAAACGTCCAAGCACCACCACCTGTATATCATAAGACCCAAAGGTCCTACCACCACCACCTGTATATCAGTAAGACCCAAAGGTCCTACCACCACTACCCATATATCAGTAAGACCCAAAGGTCCTACCACCACCACCTGTATATCAGTAAGACCCAAAGGTCCTACCATCACCACCTGTATATCAGTAAGACCCCAAGGTCCTACTACTACCACCCATATATCAGTAAGACCCCAAGGTCCTACTACCATCACCCATATATCATAAGACCCAAAGGTCCTACTACTACCACCCATATATCAGTAAGACCCCAAGGTCCTACTACCATCACCCATATATCATAAGACCCAAAGGTCCTACCACCACCACCCATATATCAGTAAGACCCAAAGGTCCTACCACCACCACCCACATATCAGTAAGACCCAAAGGTCCTACCACCACCACCTGTATATCAGTAAGACCCAAAGGTCCTACTACCACCACCTGTATATCATAAGACCCAAAGGTCATAGCACCACCACCTGTATATCAGTAAGACCCAAAGGTCCTACTACTACCACCCATATATCAGTAAGACCCCAAGGTCCTACTACCATCACCCATATATCATAAGACCCAAAGGTCCTACCACCACCACCCATATATCAGTAAGACCCAAAGGTCCTACCACCACCACCCACATATCAGTAAGACCCAAAGGTCCTACCACCACCACCTGTATATCAGTAAGACCCAAAGGTCCTACCATCACCACCTGTAAGACCCAAAGGTCCTACCACCACCACCCATATATCAGTACGATCCAAAGGTCCTACCACCACCACTTGTATATCAATAAGACCCAAAGGTCCTACCACCACCTCCATCTGTATATCATAAGACCCAAAGGTCCTACCACCACCACCCATATATCAGTAAGATCCAAAGGTCCTACCACCACAACCCACATATCAGTAAGACCCAAAGGTCCTACCACCACCACCTGTATATCAGTAAGACCCAAAGGTCCTACCATCACCACCTGTATATCAGTAAGACCCAAAGGTCCTACCACCACCACCCATATATCAGTACGATCCAAAGGTCCTACCACCACCACTTGTATATCAATAAGACCCAAAGGTCCTACCACCACCTCCATCTGTATATCATAAGACCCAAAGGTCCTACCACCACCACCCATATATCAGTAAGACCCAAAGGTCCTACCACCACCACCTGTATATCAGTAAGACCCAAAGGTCCTACCACCACCACCTGTATATCAGTAAGACCCAAAGGTCCTACCACCACCACCTGTATATCAGTAAGACCCAAAGGTCCTACCACCACCACCTGTATATCAGTAAGACCCAAAGGTCCTACTACCACCACCCCTATATCAGTAAGACCCAAAGGTCCTACTACCACCACCCATATGTCAGTAAGACCCAAAGGTCCTACCACCACCCATATATCAGTAAGACCCAAAGGTCCTACTACCACCACCCGTATATAAGTAAGACCCAAAGGTCCTACCACCACCACCTGTATATCAGTAAGACCCAAAGGTCCTACCACCACCACCTGTATATCAATAAGACCCAAAGGTCCTTCCATCACCACCTGTATATCAGTAAGACCCAAAGGTCCTACTACTACCACCCATATGTCAGTAAGACCCAAAGGTCCTACTACTACCACCCATATATCAGTAAGACCCAAAGGTCCTACTACCATCACCCATATATCAGTAAGACCCAAAGATCCTACCACCACCACCTGTATATCAGTAAGACCCAAAGGTCCTAGCAGCGGCTTAAGGTAGTGTCTTAGTATGATACTTAAGGACGTGGTTGTGTTTTTCTGCTGTAACTTTTTCATGTGACTGTTGACATCTTATGAAGTCTTATTTTTGTACCACAAGAAACCTTGGACATCCCCTTTAAGCTCTGTCGTATCCCAATGAGGTTGGAAAACCTTGTAATCCAGACAGTGATGAATCCGCTTCCCGCTGCCGTAGATCTACCTGGAGGAGTTACCGCCATCTTGCGAATCTTTGAGAAAAAAAATACGCTTTCGGTTTAGACGACTTTTCCAGGAATAATCTTTCCGCTAATTTCTTAGAAGGAAATTTTAACTGAATGCCACAAGATGCAATTTCTATGAGAAGTTAATGGGACTGACTTTCAATACCTTATACAACCTATGGACGGGTATGGCGCTGGTTATTTTGCCCACACCTAGGCAGGTTTATAAAGTAGTGGGGACAGGCCTGGCCTTAGACAAGATGGCGTCCTGTACAATAACTTGTATTTAGGTCAGTGGCCCCTCCTGCACATGGCATACTCCTAAGGTCGGCTCAGGCTGGGCGGGGGGAGGTTGGCTTGCTGTAGGATCATCAGGACTCTCACACTTGTTTCTTTCTTCATATATTTGACTGAATTTCTTATGTTTTACTCAAGGCCGATCATGATGGAGGCTGAAAACTTCACCATTTTTGTCAAAAACAGCGTGAGATTCCCAATTTTTGACTTTGAGAGGTGAGTACCCTATAACTATGACCCCGCTGGGCATCTTAAGGAGTCATTTGTAGAACCATTGTACAAGATCTCTACCCGTACGGACACGTAAAGATTAATGACCAGCGATGTCCCTGAGATTTATAAGATGGCATCTTAAAGGAGCGTTCCTCCTTCGTTCACCCCCATGAGGCTATATACACTATATACTCACCTCTCTGTCTGTCCGGGGATCCAGCAGGGAGTCTCTGATTCTAGTCCCCGGTCCATTTTAAGTTGCTGATAGACTGACGCGGTCACTTGAGGGCCAAAGGTCAAGAAGACCCGAAATGCAGAATCTCCACTGGATCCCGCCCAAACAGAGAGATGAGTATACAGAACACCCCATTGGTTATTCATTCCCATAAGTGGTCAGGATCTTCTCAGTGACCAGTCAATGACCGGCTGTGTTGCTTTGGATTATGGACAGAAAATCTTCACCATTTACAACCTTTCAACCCTTTAATGCTTTACCTAGAGGGAACCTACCGGAAAGTCTGAACTGCCGCTATCATGAGAAGAAAGCTCCATTTTGTCCAATCTTCCGACTTGGGGATATTGTTAGACTTGCTGGCCAGAACTTCACCACCCTGGCTGAGAAGGTTTGTCAACATTTTGTATGAATCTATCTATCTCCCGGTTCTGGTGACAGTAACCTATCTATCTGCAGGGCTGGGGTGATATGCTGGGTCTGGTGACAGTAACCTATCTATCTGCAGGGCTGGGGTGATATGCTGGTTCTGGTGACAGCAACCTATCTATCTGCAGGGCTGGGGTGATATACTGGTTCTGGTGACAGTAACCTATCTATCTGCAGGGCTGGGGTGATATGCTGGTTCTGGTGACAGTAACCTATCTATCTGCAGGGCTGGGGTGATATACTGGTTCTGGTGACAGTAACCTATCTATCTGCAGGGCTGGGGTGATATGCTGGGTCTGGTGACAGTAACCTATCTATCTGCAGGGCTGGGGTGATATGCTGGGTCTGGTGACAGTAACCTATCTATCTGCAGGGCTGGGGTGATATGCTGGGTCTGGTGACAGTAACCTATCTATCTGCAGGGCTGGGTGATATGCTGGGTCTGGTGACAGTAACCTATCTATCTGCAGGGCTAGGGTGATATGCTGGGTCTGGTGACAGTAACCTATCTATCTGCAGGGCTGGGGTGATATACTGGTTCTGGTGACAGTAACCTATCTATCTGCAGGGCTGGGGTGATATGCTGGGTCTGGTGACAGTAACCTATCTATCTGCAGGGCTGGGGTGATATACTGGTTCTGGTGACAGTAACCTATCTATTTGCAGGGCTGGGTGATATGCTGGGTCTGGTGACAGTAACCTATCTATCTGCAGGGCTGGGGTGATATGCTGGGTCTGGTGACAGTAACCTATCTATCTGCAGGACTGGGGTGATATACTGGTTCTGGTGACAGTAACCTATCTATCTGCAGGACTGGGGTGATATGCTGGGTCTGGTGACAGTAACCTATCTATCTGCAGGACTGGGGTGATATGCTGGGTCTGGTGACAGTAACCTATCTATCTGCAGGGCTGGGGTGATATGCTGGGTCTGGTGACAGTAACCTATCTATCTGCAGGGCTGGGGTGATATGCTGGGTCTGGTAACAGTAACCTATCTATCTGCAGGGCTGGGGTGATATGCTGGGTCTGGTAACAGTAACCTATCTATCTGCAGGGATTTGTATTGCGGTTCCTTCCCAATCACTGATACAGAACTTGGAGTAACGCTTGGTTGTGTTATGTCGCAGGGCGGCGTGCTGAGTATTAAGATCGGCTGGCTCTGTGACCTTGACCAGTCTTGGGACCTCTGCGTTCCTCGGTACAGCTTTACCAGACTCGACAGTGTTTCAGAGAAGAACAATGTGTCTCCGGGCTATAACTTCAGGTATGTGGTGGGGGAGGACTCTTGTCTATTAACCTCTTCCTAACCATTGTGCCGTAACCATCTCCAATACACTGCCGGAGGGCCAGAGACATCAGAGCGTGGCCATAATACCCAATCTGGCCGCAACGTAAACCCATCCAGGACTGCAACCAACTATGTATAGTGCACCGTACAAGGTGATCACCATCCACAATGGCTTCATCATTGGTGCAGGACCTGACAAGGGTCACCAAAGCTCCTGAAAGTCTCAGTGTTTTGAGGAATTTGGGATCATCTTCTTTGTAGCTGTAAATATGTCTATGGGTCATCAATGAACATGGTGGAGTCAGGGCCACATCTGGGGGGTTCAGGGCCAGATGGGACTTCCAGGCCGGGGACCTAATGGGGCCAAAGAACCCTCTGAGAAGCCATCAGAGTGAGAAGAGAGTGGCACATCGGGGGTGGGGTCTGGCTATAAACACAACCCTTTGTCTGGTCTGGCATTGACTCGTCCTTTATGTGTTAAAGGAGTCGCTATTGTCAGTAGGAAGCTTGTAAAGCCAAAGCCTGACTGTCGTGTTCGTTTCAGGTTTGCTCGATACTACATGCGTTCCGATGGCTCCGAGTTCCGGACTTTGGTCAAGGCCTTTGGCATAAGAATCGATGTCCTGGTCTATGGAAATGTAAGAACCCCGTGTCTAGTATATGTGAGACAAACCTATGGGTTATGGCAACGTAATCCTAAGGCAGTGAAGCTATGGGTGCCATATGGACGAGACGTCGGGTCCATGGTCTTAGTGTCCGCTGTTCATCATCCAATGTATAGAGCTGATCAGCAGGTGCCACAAGTCCCATGACCTCCAAACTTTCCTTGGATGGTTAATGGACTAGTCTGTGATGGACAACCCCTTTAATATTGCCATCCTAGGCCCGTGTTGTCCCGCTTTGGCGTTCTTATGAACCTTTTTTTGCATTTTCAGGCCGTATTGTTTTTTCCTTTTTCTCTCCAGGCCGGGAAGTTCAATATAATCCCAACTCTCATCAACATCGTGGCGGCCTTCACGTCCGTCGGGGTGGTGAGTGCTTCTTCTACGTCTATAAATGCAGAACCAAGAACAACTAGGTGAAAAAGTGAGGACACCCCGTGGAAGGGTTATTCCTGAAACGTAAAGGTCATTCATATGGTCTATAAAGGCAAAAACTTGCTTTTTTGTTGACACCTTCCCTTTAAGTTATAGGGTGGATCCCCCTCCCCCCATTGTGTAGTTGTATAACCACGTGGACCCATGTTGATAGTCCATCGTTCCTCTTGTTCTCCTTTCAGGGCACGGTTCTTTGTGACATCATCTTACTAAACTTCCTGAAAGGAGCAGATCAATACAAAGCCAAGAAGTTTGAGGAGGTAGGTGACCACGTCCGGCCACCAATGTTCTTGAGTTCTGGCATTTCTTGTGTCTGAGATGAGCTTTGGCCACGGTCCATTATTATCTATGGGTAGAAAGTCTCTCCTGGACCTTCGGTGGCACTTGTCGTGGTCCTGTATGGTCACAAAGCTGCACAATTGTTGCGTGGCTTTACGATACAACCGCCATCTCAGCCAAGCTCATGGCGGCATGAAAATTACTACGGGATTTTTTTTCTTTCTTTCAGATTTCTGATACCACCCCTGCGTTTGGAAGCCACGTGTTCAAAAGTGACCAGACACTAGCCGGCCGTGGAGATGAGAAAAGATCTACAGACTCCGGGGCGTTCTCCATAGGTTTATAGGTTTCTCCATGGTCCTCCTCCGTGGCTTCTTCTGTGTAATATGTGTAAAGTTCTGCCTCTTATATCCTTCTCTTGTATATTATCCTCCTTGTGATGGTCACTTAAAGGGGTTGTCTGGTTTACAAAGCCAAAGTACCCTGTTAGGACCCTGGTCCACCCGACAGTCAATTGAATTACGTGGGTTCTGTGCAATACCTCTGTCCTCCTATGGGGGTGCTGTAGGGAAAGTGTGCAGTGGCTGCCATGCTCCTCTGTACATAACAGTTGAGTTTTCGGATTCCCCAGCGTGTGCAACCCCTTTATGCCCTCACTATCCACATGTCGCCCCCTCTTCTGTCACTTTTGGCCATGTATATAGCAGACTATACTGAACAGACGACACAATCTTTATAGTTTGGGTTTACTGGTTCCACGGACTGTGAAACATACAACCCTTCATTCTACCTCCATGTTCACATGTAAATAGTATTCTGCAGAACGCTTCGTGACCAGGTGTCCGTGCACTTCATAGACATCGATTGCTGCACCTCGTTCTGATTCCTAGAAGGAAATATTTGGTGGTACATTGCAAGGATTTGCTACCAAAGTCCAACTATTGTGACCATTCGAGGTGGCAGCAGAACTGGGGGAGTGCAATGCTCTTTCGTCAGCGACCTGCTCCACCTGTGGTTGCCCAATGACGATCAAAAGGAAGTCAAATCCAACGCGACTCTCCTCATTGCTCTAGTGAGAGGTGGAGGACCTTGTAGTAGAAGGACACCCACCGATTAGACCTTGGTGGCATCTCCTAACAACGCACCACCAATGTCTATGCTTGGACGAGCCCTTGTAGACCCGCGTTAGTTCCTCCTATTAGGTGGTATCTCGACCACACCTGGTCTCTGATACTGTTTGTCTACTGCACGTGCCTTTAACCCTTTAGGCTGTACGTTCTCAGGCGCATGTCTCTTTTGGTTGTATCTGTGGATACATTGCAGCCTCCGTATTCTGTTCTGTGCTACGTAGATGAAATAAATGGAGTCTCTGCACTGGACTTGGCTGCGACTGATATTTTACCATTAAAACAAAATGTTCTCATCATGTTCTTAGGACATTCATAGGTAAAGAGGCCAAGTAGAAGGTTTCTCCAAAGAGGCCACCACTCAAATCATCTCAATAAAGAGAAACCTTACAACCATGTCTCAGACGTCACACGAAATATCATCACACCGGCATTGGAGACATCTTCTCCGGCATTGGAGACGTCTTCTCCGGCAATGGAGACGATCTAATCTACACACAAGAATGCAAAGACATAAGTTATCTCAAAAATAGATCAACCCAATGTCTTGGGACCAAAAAAGTTCAGTTCTCAGTTTCCGTGTCTCCAATCCATATTGTATCAGGATGGGGGTCTGTGATATCCACCGATGGTCCATCATGTCCACAGGCTCGTTTTCCGGCCGGTGTACGAGTTCTCCGATGACTTGGTTGTCTTTTCCAAGCTTTGTTAAATTTAGTGAGGACATCAAAAGAGAACATCCAAATGCTTTGAAGACCTCAAATGCAAGAACATAGGGGTGATACATCTTCTTATATGTCCTAAGGAATAGAATATAGATATGGATGAACCTGACGCTCTGCTCATGACATCTACTCACCTGGGCTTGGTTCTCATGGCTTCTCCTGAGTTATAGAAGTGTCAGGTCATTATATCTATTAACATGTTGATAACTAAAGCGAAAACCCAATGGACCGAGCTGTAGAGGATGCAGAGGTCATATTCACACTGGGGCTCCATTGGTCCTGCTGCCATAAAAGAAGACGAGATGGGTGAGACTCCCAAGATAACAGGTGGAGGCCCAGGGTAGGCGTTAAAAGAAAAATCCAAAAACCATTCATATTCAACCTTCTCTTACCTCCTTGAGCGTCTGGCGCTCTCTTTCGGTCCCTTTGGTGATGTCATGCGCCGGAGTCTTGACGTCATGACCCTCGGCGTGCTCATGTGAATGGGCCTCAGTGTTGAGTCCGGATGCATGATGTCACCAGGAGAGCACCAGACACCACGAGGAGGACCAAAAGAGGTAATGGAAGGGCCTTCTCTGGGCCTCCGCCTATTACGGGGTCTGAAGTATAACTTACCACAATGTAGGTCGCCTTGGCTATTTTTGTTCACCTGAGTCAAGGCCCCAATTGTTCAATTTCCTTAAAAACCAAACAATTTGGGATATTCGGGTTGAGCCCACCCTGGGCCTGTCTCTAGAAGACACCAGTTATATCAATGGCGCACGGTAGGTATTGCAGATTATGGCCGGGGGTACGGGATGAAGGTTTTGCCTCTGGGTGGGCATTGCATAATTAACATTACATTTAATCCTTATGAATTATTATATAGTGAAAAGTTTTTTAGATCAGTGGAAAGAGGTGACGGATTGCGGCGGTGGATGTAAGTGACGGCCTGCGGCGGTGGAGCTAAGTCATACCTCCCAACCGTCCCGATTTCCGTGGGACATTCACGATTCCGGTGACGTGTCCCGCAGTTCCGGTTGGAGGGAGGTATGTCCCGATTTCAACTCTGGACGCAGATCTGAGTTGAACACATACGCGGCTGAAGCAAGGAGGTGTCACAGGTCAGCTCATTGCTTCGCCGCTGCCGCCGGCTACTGGCTTGTAGACGCGATGTGATGACGTCACATTGCATCTACAACTGTGTGTGAGAGAGAGCGGCAAGGGAATGAGGAGAAGGTAAGTATAATGTGTACACTGAGGTGGAACATGAAACTGGGGGCAGATGAAGGAGAGGACGGCATGACACTGGGGGCAGAGATGGAGGGGACATGAATCTGGGGGTAGAGATGGAGGGGACATGAATCTGGGGACAGAGATGGAGGGGACATGAATCTGGGGGCAGAGATGGGGGACATGAATCTGGGGGTAGAGATGGAGGGGACATGAATCTGGGGGCAGAGATGGGGGGACATGAATCTGGGGGCAGAGATGGAAGGGACATGAATCTGGGGGCAGAGATGGAGGGGACAAGAAACTGGGGGCAGAGATGGAGGGACATGAATCTGGGGGCAGAGATGTGGGGACATGAATCTGGGGGCAGAGATGTGGGGACATGAATCTGGGGGCAGAGATGGAAGGGACATGAATCTGGGGGAAGAGATGGAGGGGACAAGAAACTGGGGGCAGAGATGGAGGGACATGAATCTGGGGGCAGAGATGTGGGGACATGAATCTGGGGGCAGAGATGGAAGGGACATGGATCTGGGGGAAGAGATGGAGGGGACAAGAAACTGGGGGCAGAGATGGAGGGACATGAATCTGGGGGCAGAGATGTGGGGACATGAATCTGGGGGCAGAGATGGAGGGGACATGAATCTGGGGGCAGAGATGGAGGGGACATGAATCTGGGGGCAGAGATGGAGGGGACATGAATCTGGGGGCAGAGATGTGGGGACATGAATCTGGGGGCAGAGATGGAGGGGACATGAATCTGGGGGCAGAGATGTGGGGACATGAATCTGGGGGCAGAGATGGAGGGGACATGAATCTGGGGGCAGAGATGGGGGACATAATTCTGGGGGTAGAGATGGAGGGGACATGAAACTGGGGGCAGAGATGGAGGGACATGAATCTGGGGGCAGAGATGGAAGGGACATGAATCTGGGGGCAGAGATGGAGGGGACATGAATCTGGGGGCAGAGATGGGGGGACATGAATCTGGGGGTAGAGATGGAGGGGACAAGAAACTGGGGGCAGAGATGGAGGGACATGAATCTGGGGGCAGAGATGTGGGGACATGAATCTGGGGGCAGAGATGGGGGACATGAATCTGGGGGCAGAGATGGAGGGGACATGAATCTGGGGGCAGAGATGGAGGGGACATGAATCTGGGGGCAGAGATGGGGGACATGACTCTGGGGGCAGAGATGGAGGGGACATGAATCTGGGGGCAGAGATGGGGGGGACAAGAATCTGGGGGCAGAGATGTGGGGACATGAATCTGGGGGCAGAGATGGAGGGGACATGAATCTGGGGGCAGAGATGGGGGACATGAATCTGGGGGTAGAGATGGAGGGGACATGAAACTGGGGGCAGAGATGGAGGGACATGAATCTGGGGGCAGAGATGTGGGGACATGAATCTGGGGGCAGAGATAGGGGACATGAATCTGGGGGCAGAGATGGAGGGGACATGAATCTGGGGGCAGAGATGGAGGGGACATGAATCTGGGGGCAGAGATGGGGGACATGAATCTGGGGGCAGAGATGGAGGGGACATGAATCTGGGGGCAGAGATGGGGGACATGAATCTGGGGGCAGAGATGGAGGGGACATGAATCTGGGGGCAGAGATGGAGGGGACATGAATCTGGGGGCAGAGATGGGGGACATGAATCTGGGGGCAGAGATGGAGGGGACATGAATCTGGGGGCAGAGATGGAGGGGACATGAATCTGGGGGCAGAGATGTGGGGACATGAATCTGGGGGCAGAGATGGGGGACATGAATCTGGGGGCAGAGATGGAGGGGACATGAATCTGGGGGCAGAGATGGAGGGGACATGAATCTGGGGGCAGAGATGGGGGGGCATGAATCTGGGGGTAGAGATGGAGGGGACATGAAACTGGGGGCAGAGATGGAGGGACATGAATCTGGGGGCAGAGATGGAGGGGGACATGAATCTGGGGACAGAGATGGAGGGGACATGAATCTGGGGGCAGAGATGGAGGGGACATGAATCTGGGGGCAGAGATGGAGGGACATGAATCTGGGGGCAGAGATGGAGGGACATGAAACTGGGGGCAGAGATGGAGGGGACATGAATCTGGGGCAGAGATGGAGGGGACATGAATCTGGGGGCAGAGATGGAGGGACATGAATCTGGGGGTAGAGATGGAGGGACATGAAACTGGGGGCAGAGATGGAGGGAACATGAATCTGGGGGTAGAGATGGAGGGGACATGAAACTGGGGGCAGAGATGGAGGGACATTAATCTGGGGGCAGAGATGTGGGGACATGAATCTGGGGGCAGAGATGGGGGACATGAATCTGGGGGCAGAGATGGAGGGGACATGAATCTGGGGGCAGAGATGGAGGGGACATGAATCTGGGGGCAGAGATGGAGGGGACATGAATCTGGGGGCAGAGATGGAGGGGACATGAATCTGGGGGCAGAGATGGGGGGACATGAATCTGGGGGTAGAGATGGAGGGGACATGAAACTGGGGGCAGAGATGGAGGGACATGAATCTGGGGGCAGAGATGGAGAGGACATGAATCTGGGGGCAGAGATGGAGAGGGGACATGAATCTGGGGGCAGAGATGGAGGGGACATGAATCTGGGGCAGAGATGGAGGGGACATGAATCTGGGGGCAGAGATGGAGGGGACATGAATCTGGGGGCAGAGATGGAGGGGACATGAATCTGGGGGCAGAGATGGAGGGACATGAATCTGGGGGTAGAGATGGAGGGACATGAAACTGGGGGCAGAGATGGAGGGACATGAATATGGGGGCAGAGATGGAGGGGGGACATGAATCTGGGGGCAGAGATGGAGGGACATGAATCTGGGGGCAGAGATGGAGGGGACATGAATCTGGGGGCAGAGATGGAGGGGACATGAATCTGGGGGAAGAGATGGAGGGGACATGAATCTGGGACAGAGATGGAGGGGACATGAATCTGGGGGCAGAGATGGAGGGACATGAATCTGGGGACAGAGATGGAGGGACATGAAACTGGGGACAGAGATGGAGGGGGGACATATAATTTATGGGTGACTGTAGGAGGATTATACTGTGTGTGGGCACATGAAAAATTAATGAGAATGGGCGGAGTCAACACAAAAGTGGGTGGGGCTAAATTTGCACCGCACATTTTGTCCCTCTTTTGGTTCTTCAAAAGTTGGGAGGTATGGCTAAGTGACGGCCCGCCCCGCCACGGTGGAGGTAAAAGGTAAAAAACTGAGCCAATAGAAAAATAATAATAAAAATATTTGTGAGAGGGGTCATGAGGTCAATGTTTTCCTCAATGTGGCCTCAAGGCTGGAAAGATTGGGAAATACCGCAGTAAGGTGTAATGATAGTGCCGTCTGTAGCAGAGGAGACATCACTCATGTGGCCAGTAGGTGGCAGTGTCATACAGGGAAGAGGAACTAATCGGAGAGGAGGAGATGGTAGAGGGGTCAGGTAGAATGGTGGGGGCATGTGGACAGGAACCAGGATAATGGCTGAGTGATCTGTCTGGTTATCAGGGAGGACACCGAGGACAGGTCATCATGAAAGGCGTTCTCCTATGAACAGAACCAAAGTGACATTTATAGACAGAAAACGATGAACTTTCGGATGATTCCTCTATAACCCCGGTAAGACCATCACGGCCTAATGGCTTCATCTTCTCACTTTCCAAGAGGTCTCTGCCTTTATTGCTGCCGGAGATGACAGAGGAACAGAGAAGAGAAGGACCGTCCTAAAGGACAAGACACCAAGAAGTAATACACAGTGATACACCATCTCACCCCATATGACGGACAGGTCTGAATCTGCTGATGGTGCTGACAAATTGGGGGGTTTAGACCCTCGACTGAGAGAAAACCATTCAGATATGGCTGTGACCAGTTATATGAGGGGAGAAGCTGAAGTGGAAAATAACACACATGGAACCCGTGGGCTCCACCATCTTTGGATCTTCAGTAAGTCGTCACCTCCAGAACCCGGACCTGATGTCCATCACTGAAGGGCCAAGAAGGAGCCAAATTAGAAGTGTTTCGAGGAGGACACAAGGGTCTTCTCCTCCACCCCTGATGGAAGCCCTACCAATCTATTATTACATTGAGGACATCAGGTTGCCTAGCATCATTTGGTTTGGATTGGTCTGATATCAGACTCGAGAGGGGAAAGTATATCCTTGAGATGAAAAATTGGCACGTCTACTCCAAAAGTCTAGCGGCGAGGCCTGAATGTTCTTAGCGAGGGTTGCACTTCGCTCGGTTATAGCCTCCAGCACATCCAGAGTAATTGGGCACGGGGCTGGTGCGTAGAAGCTGTGGTTTTATGTCTTGGGCACGGGGTCTATTTTTAGAGGCCGTTTTTCTCAATCTCTTCAGCTTGTCCGTGAGATTAGATAATTTACTTAATGCCCATTCCACAAATGGATCGGCCTCAGCCTAGGACTGAAAGAGAAAATGAAGGGGCGTCCCTTGTACAAGTCAAAAATCCAATCATTCCATGACCGGAGGGCGACTGACTCTCAAAACGGCCAATCACCGACTCAGACAGTGGCCTCTTTGGACCATTGATTGACTCCGTGGGCCACGGAGGAGGAAACACAACATTACCTACCTGTGATATCCCCCACCTTTGCTCCAGTGGTCCCTGCCAAGCCTGTAGTGGTGAAGATACAATGGAAAAGCATTGTCACGTTATCCTAATACAACTGATGACCCCCATTCCTGTACTCGGTCCTATGTCTGGCCCAACAATGGAGAAACTGGCAAAAGGTTAGAACTCGAGGCCTCCAGGATTTGGCTTCCTCTCTCTTAGGGCCTGACAGCAGCCGTTATACTCTTCCTCTATGATAAATACACATGGTAGATATTCATGAAACGTATTCATTTTGCTAAGATTTTAGAACTGTCCCCAGTGATGATTATTGTGGTCCCTTGGACTTTGCTGAGAGCTCTCCAATCCATTTGCCTCCCTCATCACTGTCCTCTCCATTCTGCCAATGACCTTAAACTTGCTATTCCACTCCTGGCTCCAAGACTTTTCTCGAGCTGCACCGATGCTCTGGAACGCTTTACCCCGGGCAATCTGATTAATCCCCAACTACAGCAGCTGCAATACTAACAAATTCCCGTCTGTTTAGGAGGCTTATCACATGACCTGGTCACATTACCTTACACCTCCGCGCACTATATCACATGACCTGGTCACATTACCCTACACCTCCGCGCACTATATCCCATGACCTGGTCACATTACCCTACACCTCCGCGCACTATATCACATGACCTGGCCACATTACCCTACACCTCCGCGCACTATATCACATGACCTGGTCACATTACCTTACACCTCCGCGCACTATATCACATGACCTGGTCACATTACCCTACACCTCCGCGCACTATATCACATGACCTGGTCACATTACCTTACACCTCCGCACACTATATCACATGACCTGGTCACATTACCCTACACCTCCGCGCACTATATCACATGACCTGGCCACATTACCCTACACCTCCGCGCACTATATCACATGACCTGGTCACATTACCTTACACCTCCGCGCACTATATCCCATGACCTGGTCACATTACCCTACACCTCCGCGCACTATATCCCATGACCTGGTCACATTACCCTACACCTCCGCGCACTATATCACATGACCTGGTCACATTACCCTACACCTCCGCGCACTATATCCCATGACCTGGTCACATTACCCTACACCTCCGCGCACTATATCCCATGACCTGGTCACATTACCCTACACCTCCGCGCACTATATCACATGACCTGGTCACATTACCTTACACCTCCGCGCACTATATCACATGACCTGGTCACATTACCTTACACCTCCGCGCACTATATCACATGACCTGGTCACATTACCTTACACCTCCGCGCACTATATCACATGACCTGGTCACATTACCTTACACCTCCGCGCACTATATCACATGACCTGGTCACATTACCCTACACCTCCGCGCACTATATCACATGACCTGGTCACATTACCTTACACCTCCGCGCACTATATCACATGACCTGGTCACATTACCTTACACCTCCGCGCACTATATCACATGACCTGGTCACATTACCTTACACCTCCGCGCACTATATCACATGACCTGGTCACATTACCCTACACCTCCGCGCACTATATCACATGACCTGGCCACATTACCCTACACCTCCGCGCACTATATCACATGACCTGGTCACATTACCTTACACCTCCGCGCACTATATCCCATGACCTGGTCACATTACCCTACACCTCCGCGCACTATATCACATGACCTGGCCACATTACCCTACACCTCCGCGCACTATATCACATGACCTGGTCACATTACCTTACACCTCCGCGCACTATATCACATGACCTGGTCACATTACCCTACACCTCCGCGCACTATATCACATGACCTGGTCACATTACCTTACACCTCCGCACACTATATCACATGACCTGGTCACATTACCCTACACCTCCGCGCACTATATCACATGACCTGGCCACATTACCCTACACCTCCGCGCACTATATCACATGACCTGGTCACATTACCTTACACCTCCGCGCACTATATCCCATGACCTGGTCACATTACCCTACACCTCCGCGCACTATATCCCATGACCTGGTCACATTACCCTACACCTCCGCGCACTATATCACATGACCTGGTCACATTACCCTACACCTCCGCGCACTATATCCCATGACCTGGTCACATTACCCTACACCTCCGCGCACTATATCCCATGACCTGGTCACATTACCCTACACCTCCGCGCACTATATCACATGACCTGGTCACATTACCTTACACCTCCGCGCACTATATCACATGACCTGGTCACATTACCTTACACCTCCGCGCACTATATCACATGACCTGGTCACATTACCTTACACCTCCGCGCACTATATCACATGACCTGGTCACATTACCTTACACCTCCGCGCACTATATCACATGACCTGGTCACATTACCTTACACCTCCGCGCACTATATCACATGACCTGGTCACATTACCCTACACCTCCGCGCACTATATCCCATGACCTGGTCACATTACCTTACACCTCCGCGCACTATATCACATGACCTGGTCACATTACCCTACACCTCCGCGCACTATATCACATGACCTGGTCACATTACCCTACACCTCCGCGCACTATATCACATGACCTGGTCACATTACCTTACACCTCCGCGCACTATATCACATGAACTGGTCACATTACCCTACACCTCCGCGCACTATATCACATGACCTGGCCACATTACCTTACACCTCCGCGCACTATATCACATGACCTGGCCACATTACCTTACACCTCCGCGCACTATATCACATGACCTGGTCACATTACCTTACACCTCCGCGCACTATATCACATGACCTGGTCACATTACCTTACACCTCCGCGCACTATATCACATGACCTGGTCACATTACCTTACACCTCCGCGCACTATATCACATGACCTGGTCACATGATCCATTCAGGATCTATATATATATATATATATATATATATATATATATATGTGTGTTCTCCCGATTCAAAGCAGGTATGTGTGCTCACCTGCTTACAATGTCGGGTGGAGACCTACAGACCTCAGGCACATGAGTGTCCTTGGTGTTTGGCCTCCACCTCCAGGCAGCGGTGCCAGATTTGTGGTGTCAGACAATAGGGCCAGTGTTCTTCATGCCATGAGAATCGTCACATCCCATAAGTTCTTACATTAGACATAATGTGGCGGAGCGTCAGCTGAGCGGTCACACGCCGAATATAGAAAACATTCAATCTCATTAATTTATTGAAGGATCAAAAAATACAAAACACAAGATGTCATTCAGACTAAACATCCAGACGCTTGTGTTAGGGGGAGGTTCAGACTACAAAGCCAAACGCTGATATAGGGGGAGGTCCTGATTATACCATTAGACTACTGTTATAGGGGGAGGTCCAGACTACACCATCAGACTGCTGTTATAGGGGGAGGTCCTGATTATACCATTAGACTACTGTTATAGGGGGAGGTCCAGACTACACCATCAGACTACTGTTATAGGGGGAGGTCCAGACTACACCATCAGACTGCTGTTATAGGGGGAGGTCCAGACTACAAAGCCAAACATTGTTATAGGGGGAGGTCCTGACTATACCATCAGACTACTGTTATAGGGGGAGGTCCAGACTACACCATCAGACTGCTGTTATAGGGGGAGGTCCTGACTATACCATCAGACTACTGTTATAGGGGGAGGTCCAGACTACACCATCAGACTGCTGTTATAGGGGGAGGTCCTGACTATACCATCAGACTGCTGTTATAGGGGGAGGTCCAGACTATACCATTAGACTGCTGTTATAGGGGGTGGTTATAGGGGGAGTTCCGGACTAAACCAACTGCCAGCTGTTATAGGGAGAGGTCTAGACTACACCATCAGATTACTGTTATAGGGGGAGGTCCAGACTATACCATCAGACTGCTGTTATAGTGGGAGGTCCAGACTACACCATCAGACTACTGTTATAGGGGGAGGTCCAGACTACAGCATCAGACTACTGTTATAGGGGGAAGTCCAGACTACACCATCAGACTGCTGTTATAGGGGGAGGTCCAGACTACACCATCAGACTGGTGTTATAGGGGGAGGTCCGGACCATACCATCAGACTGCTGTTATTGGGGGAGGTCCAGACTACACCATCAGACTACTGTTATAGGGGGAGGTCCAGACTACACCATCAGACTACTGTTATAGGGGGAGGTCCTGATTATACCATTAGACTACTGTTATAGGGGGAGGTCCAGACTACACCATCAGACTGCTGTTATAGGGGGAGGTCCTGATTATACCATTAGACTACTGTTATAGGGGGAGGTCCAGACTACACCATCAGACTACTGTTATAGGGGGAGGTCCAGACTACACCATCAGACTGCTGTTATAGGGGGAGGTCCAGACTACAAAGCCAAACATTGTTATAGGGGGAGGTCCTGACTATACCATCAGACTACTGTTATAGGGGGAGGTCCAGACTACACCATCAGACTGCTGTTATAGGGGGAGGTCCTGACTATACCATCAGACTACTGTTATAGGGGGAGGTCCAGACTACACCATCAGACTGCTGTTATAGGGGGAGGTCCTGACTATACCATCAGACTGCTGTTATAGGGGGAGGTCCAGACTATACCATTAGACTGCTGTTATAGGGGGTGGTTATAGGGGGAGTTCCGGACTAAACCAACTGCCAGCTGTTATAGGGAGAGGTCTAGACTACACCATCAGATTACTGTTATAGGGGGAGGTCCAGACTATACCATCAGACTGCTGTTATAGTGGGAGGTCCAGACTACACCATCAGACTACTGTTATAGGGGGAGGTCCAGACTACAGCATCAGACTACTGTTATAGGGGGAGGTCCAGACTACACCATCAGACTGCTGTTATAGGGGGAGGTCCAGACTACACCATCAGACTGGTGTTATAGGGGGAGGTCCGGACCATACCATCAGACTGCTGTTATTGGGGGAGGTCCAGACTACACCATCAGACTACTGTTATAGGGGGAGGTCCAGACTACACCATCAGACTGCTGTTATAGGGGGAGGTCCAGACTACACCATCAGAATACTGTTATAGGGGAAGGTCCAGACTATACCATTAGACTGCTGTTATAGGGGGCGGTCCAGACTATATAGTCAGGCTGCTGTTATAGGGGGAGGTCCAGACTACACCATCAGACTACTGTTATAGGGGGAGGTCCGGACTACACCATCAGACTGCTGTTATAGGGGGAGGTCCAGACTACACCATCAGACTGCTGTTATAGGGAGAGGTCCAGACTACACCATCAGACTACTGTTATAGGGAGAGGTCCAGACTACACCATCAGATTACTGTTATAGGGGGAGGACCAGACTACACCATCAGACTGCTGATATAGGGGGAGATCCGGACTATACCATCAGACTGCTGTTATAGGGGAAGGTCCAGACTACACCATCAGACTGCTGATATAGGGGGAGGTCCTGACTACACCAACAGACTACTGTTATAGGGGGAGATCCGGACTATACCATTAGACTACTGTTATAGGGAGAGGTCCAGACTACACCATCAGACTACTGTTATAGGGGGAGGTCCAGACTACACCATCAGACTACTGTTATAGGGGGAGGTCCAGACTACAGCATCAGACTACTGTTATAGGGGGAGGTCCAGACTACACCATCAGACTACTGTTATAGGGGGAGGTCCAGACTACACCATCAGACTGCTGTTATAGGGGGAGGTCCAGACTACACCATCAGACTGCTGTTATAGGGGGAGGTCCAGACTACACCATCAGACTGCTGTTATAGGGGGAGGTCCAGACTACACCATCAGACTTCTGATATAGGGGGAGATCCGGACTATACCATCAGACTGCTGTTATAGGGGGCGGTCCAGACTACACCATCAGACTGCTGTTATAGGGGGAGGTCCAGACTACACCATCAGACTGCTGTTATAGGGGGAGGTCCAGACTACACCATCAGACTACTGTTATAGGGGGAGGTCCAAACTACACCATCAGACTGCTGTTATAGGGGGAGGTCCAGACTACTCCATCAGACTGCTGTTATAGGGGGAGGTCCAGACTACACCATCAGACTGCTGTTATAGGGGGATGTCCAGACTACACCACCAGACTGCTGTTATAGGGGGCGGTCCAGACTACACCATCAGACTGCTGTTATAGGGGGAGGTCCAGACTACACCATCAGACTGCTGTTATAGGGGGCGGTCCAGACTACACCAACAGACTACTGTTATAGGGGGAGGTCCAGACTACACCATCAGACTACTGTTATAGGGGGAGGTCCAGACTACACCACCAGACTGCTGTTATAGGGGGAGTTCCGGACTAAACCAACAGACAGCTGTTATAGGGAGAGGTCCAGACTACACCATCAGACTGCTGTTATAGGGGGAGGTCCAGACTACACCATCAGACTGCTGTTATAGGGGGAGGTCCTGACTACACCATCTGACTACTGTTATAGGGGGCGGTCCGGACTACACCATCAGACTGCTGTTATAGGGGGAGGTCCAGACTACACCATCAGACTGCTGTTATAGGGGGAGGTCCAGACTACACCAACAGACTACTGTTATAGGGGGAGGTCCAGTCTACACCATCAGACTACTGTTATAGGGGGAGGTCCAGACTACACCATCAGACTACTGTTATAGGGGGAGGTCCAGACTACACCACCAGACTGCTGTTATAGGGGGAGGTCCTGACTACACCATCAGACTGCTGTTATAGGGGGAGTTCCGGACTAAACCAACAGACAGCTGTTATAGGGAGAGGTCCAGACTACACCATCAGACTGCTGTTATAGGGGGAGGTCCAGACTACACCAATAGACTGCTGTTATAGGGGGAGGTCCTGACTACACCATCAGACTGCTGTTATAGGGGGAGGACCAGACTACACCATCAGACTGCTGTTATAGGGGGAGTCCAGTCTACACCATCAGACTACTGTTATAGGGGGAGTCCAGTCTACACCATCAGACTGCTGTTATAGGGGGAGGTCCAGACTACACCAATAGACTGCTGTTATAGGGGGAGGTCCTGACTACACCATCAGACTGCTGTTATAGGGGGAGGTCCAGACTACACCATCAGATTGCTGTTATAGGGGGAGGTCCGGACTACACCATCAGACTGCTGTTATAGGGGGAGGTCCAGACTACACCATCAGACTGCTGTTATAGGGGGAGGTCCAGACTATACCATCAGACTGCTGTTATAGGGGGAGGTCCAGACTACACCATCAGACTGCTGTTATAGGGGGCGGTCCTGACTACACCATCAGACTGCTGTTATAGGGGGAGGTCCAGACTACACCATCAGACTACTGTTATAGGGGGAGGTCCGGACTACACCATCTGACTGCTGTTATATGGGGAGGTCCAGACTACACCATCAGACTACTGTTATAGGGGGAGGTCCAGACTACACCATCAGACTACTGTTATAGGGGGAGGTCCTGACTACACCATCAGACTGCTGTTATAGGGGGAGGTCCAGACTACACCATCAGACTGCTGTTATAGGGGGAGTCCAGTCTACACCATCAGACTACTGTTATAGGGGGAGTCCAGTCTACACCATCAGACTGCTGTTATAGGGGGAGGTCCAGACTACACCATCAGACTGCTGTTATAGGGGGAGGTCCAGACTACACCATCAGACTGCTGTTATAGGGGGATGTCCAGACTACACCATCAGACAGCTGTTTTAGGGGGAGGTCCAGACTACACCATCAGACTACTGTTATAGGGGGAGGTCCAGACTACACCATCAGACTGCTGTTATAGTGGGAGGTCCAGACTACACCATCAGACTACTGTTATAGGGGGGCAGTCCAGACTACACCATCAGACTACTGTTATAGGGGGAGGTCCTGACTACACCATCAGACTGCTGTTATAGGGGGAAGTCCAGACTACACCATCAGACTGCTGTTATAGGGGGCGGTCCAGACTACACCATCAGACTACTGTTATAGGGGGATGTCCAGACTACACCATCAGACAGCTGTTTTAGGGGGAGGTCCAGACTACACCATCAGACAGCTGTTATAGGGGGCGGTCCAGACTACACCATCAGACTACTGTTATAGGGGGATGTCCAGACTACACCATCGGACTACTGTTATAGGGGGAGGTCCAGACTACACCATCAGACTGCTGTTATAGGGGGAGGTCCAGACTACACCAATAGACTGCTGTTATAGGGGGAGGTCCTGACTACACCATCAGACTACTGTTATAGGGGGAGGTCCAGACTACACCATCAGACTGCTGTTATAGGGGGATGTCCAGACTACACCATCAGACTGCTGTTATAGGGGGAGGTCCAGACTACACCATCAGACTACTGTTATAGGGGGATGTCCAGACTACACCATCAGACTGCTGTTATAGGGGGAGGTCCAGACTACAGCATCAGACTCCTGTTATAGGGGGCGGTCCGGACTACACCATCAGACTGCTGTTATAGGGGGCGGTCCAGACTACACCATCAGACTGCTGTTATAGGGGGAGGTCCTGACTACACCATCTGACTACTGTTATAGGGGGCGGTCCGGACTACACCATCAGACTGCTGTTATAGGGGGAGGTCCAGACTACACCATCAGACTACTGTTATAGGGGGCGGTCCAGACTACACCATCAGACTGCTGTTATAGGGGGAGGTCCTGACTACACCATCTGACTACTGTTATAGGGGGCGGTCCGGACTACACCATCAGACTGCTGTTATAGGGGGAGGTCCAGACTACACCATCAGACTACTGTTATAGGGGGAGGTCCAGACTACACCATCAGACTGCTGTTATAGGAGGAGGTCCAGACTACACCATCAGACTGCTGTTATAGGGGGAGGTCCAGACTACACCATCAGACTGCTGTTATAGGGGGAGGTCCAGACTACACCATCAGACTGCTGTTATAGGGGGAGGTCCAGACTACACCATCAGACTACTGTTATAGGGGGAGGTCCAGACTACACCAATAGACTGCTGTTATAGGGGGAGGTCCTGACTACTCCATCAGACTACTGTTATAGGGGGAGGTCCAGACTACACCATCAGACTACTGTTATAGGGGGAGGTCCAGACTACACCAACAGACAGCTGTTATAGGGAGAGGTCCAGACTACACCATCAGACTGCTGTTATAGGGGGAGGTCCAGACTACACCATCAGACTGCTGTTATAGGGGGAGGTCCAGACTACACCAATAGACTGCTGTTATAGGGGGAGGTCCTGACTACTCCATCAGACTACTGTTATAGGGGGAGGTCCAGACTACACCATCAGACTGCTGTTATAGGGGGAGGTCCAGACTACACCAACAGACAGCTGTTATAGGGAGAGGTCCAGACTACACCATCAGACTGCTGTTATAGGGGGAGGTCCAGACTACACCATCAGACTGCTGTTTTAGGGGGAATTCCAGACTACACCATCAGACTGCTGTTATAGGGGGAGGTCCAGACTACACCATCAGACTGCTGTTATAGGGGGATGTCCAGACTACACCATCAGACTACTGTTATAGGGGGAGGTCCAAACTACACCATCAGACTGCTGTTATAGGGGGAGGTCCAGACTACTCCATCAGACTGCTGTTATAGGGGGAGGTCCAGACTACACCATCAGACTAATGTTATAGGGGGAGGTCCTGACTACACCATCAGACTGCTGTTATAGGGGGCGGTCCAGACTGTACCATCAGACTGCTGTTATAGGGGGTGGTCCAGACTATACAATTCTTGGCCATGCTTCCATTATTGTGCGGGTTCTATATAGTACTGCCCCCTGTGGCTGATGGCTAGAATATGTTTGAGAAGTTGCATTAGTTGAAATGAAAAAAATAAAACTGCATGAACCCCTGCATGTGTGAATGTGGCTTAGTTTTGGCGGTGTCAGGCTCAGTCTCAGACTCGGAGCGGCTCAGTCACATTTTTCCCTCTGGCTCAGGCACTGCCTTTTTTGTCCATAATATTTCATTTTCTGCGTTGCGAGCAGAGACTCTGACAATTATTATTATGCAAGAGCTGAGTACATATTCATGAGTAAGGAGACTATGCTGGGCCGGGGCGGGCGCTCTGAGTAAGTGCCGAGGAATGCCTCCTGACTTTCATTCTTCTGCTGTGTTTTGCTTGTAAAAACAGTTGCAGACTCACAAGTCAGAGGACAGACCCAGATGCAGGTACCATATGGAGAGCAGGCGGGCTGTGCATGGGGCAGCGGGCCTGGAGGTTGTCATGCATATGCAGATATGGAGAGGAGTGTTGCAGTCCTGCTTGTGTGCTTGGAGGGGGTTTCTTGGTGGCAGTATACTGTTACTTTATGTGGCTGTTGGTTGATCCTCAGTCTGATGCATTGTACGATAAGATCCTTCAATCTGATGTGTTGTTTCATAAGGTCCTTCAGTCTGATATGTTGTGTGATAAAGTCCTTCAGTCTGATATATTGTTTCGTAAGGTTCTTCAGCCTGACACACTGTATGATAAGGTCTTCTAGTCTGATACATTGTACAAGAAGGTCCTTCAGCCTGATACATGATATGATATGGTTCTTTAGCAGAATACATTATACTATATGGTCTTTTAGTCTGATACATTGTATAATATAGACCTTTGGATTGATACATTGTATGATCTGGTCTTTTGGATTGATACATTGATTCTCACACGCCCCAAACAAGAACAACGAGACCCCAAGGACACTCAAATCCCCAACCCATGGACCCCGTACCCACCCCCTCCACCACCCCCAATCTCTTTTTTGCTTTGGCAACACCAAATGTCTTATTCTTTGGTAACGCTAATAAAGCTCATTTGTATCTTGTTGTATCTTGTATCATTGTATGATATGGATCTTCAGACTGACACATTGTATGATCTGGGTCTTCGGACTAATACATTGTATGATAAGGTCCTTCATTATGATACATTGTATGATCTGGTGCTTTGGACTGATACATTATATGATCTGGTCCTTCAGACTGATACATTGTAGTATATAGTCCTTCAGATTGATACATTGTATGATCTGGTGCCTCAGACTGATACATTGTAGGATATGGTTTTTCAGATTGATACATTGTAGGATATGTTCCCTGAGACATAGTAATGTGATCTTCCCATACATATGATCAGCCACAAGTGGTTCTTATTATTGTATGATATGGTCCTTCAGATTGATACATTGTATGGTCTGGCCCTCAGACTGATACATTGTAGGATATAGTCTTTCACATTGATACATGATCTGGTGCTTTGGACTGATACATTGTATGATCTGGTGCTTTGGACTGATACATTGTAGGATCTGGTGCTTTGGACTGATACATTGTAGGATCTGGTGCCTCAGACTGATACATTGTAGGATATAGCCCTTCAGATTGATACATTGTATGATCTGGTACTTTGGACTGACACATTGTATGATATGTTCCCTGAGACATAGTAGTGTGATCTTCCCATACATATGATTGGCCACAAGTGGTTCTTATTATTGTATGATATGGTCCTTCAGACTGATACATTGTAGGATATAGTCCTTCAGATTGACACATTGCATGATCTGGTTCTTCGGACTGACACTTTGTATGATCTGGCCCTCAGACTGATACATTATAGGATATAGTCCTTCAGACTGATACGTTGTATGTTCCCTCAGACATAGTAGTGTGATCTTCCCGTACATATGATCGGCCACAAGTGGTTCTTATTATTGTATGATATGATCCTTCAGACTGACACATTGTATGATCTGGTGCCTCAGACTGACACATTGTATGATATGTTCCCTGAGACATAGTAGTGTGATACATGTGATCGGTCACAAGTGGTTCTTATTATTGTATGATCTGGTGCTTTGGACTGACACATTGTATGATCTGTTCCTTCAGATTAATACATTGTATGATCTGGTTCTTCATTCTGATACATTGTATGATCTGGTGCTTTGGACTGACACATTTTATGATCTTCGGACTTCGAACTGATACATTGTATGATATGTTCCCTGAGACATAGTAGTGTGATCTTCCCATACATATGATCGGCCACAAGTGGTTCTTATTATTGTATGATATGGTCCTTCAGACTGATACATTGTATGATATGTTCCCTGAGACATAGTAGTGTGATACATATGATCGGCCACAAGTGCTTCTTATTATTGTATGTAGGATTGTTGAGGTTTACAAATGCCTTTATTTTGGAGAGGGCGCAGTTCAGGGCGTAGCTGTGGGAGGGGATGAAGTGCACTGGGTGCCAGGAGGGGGCACCTACAAGGGAGGGGATTAAGATACAGGGCTGTGGTCTCATCTTTAACCTTGGTGAAGCTTTGCTACAACCCTGAATGGAGTGTATACTGGTGGGTGAGAAGCCGCCGGGTGTGTCTGGGAGCCTGTCACAGTTTCGGCTTGGCATCTAATACTGATTGCTCAATTCTTGGCTTCTCTTCCTATTTCCCTTGAGGATTTCTTTGTACTTTGGAACATTCTATCAGGCGCAGATCATGACACGGGGAGCCGAGGCCCCGAATACACCCCCCTGCCCCGACCTCCAGGACAGTCCATGCAAGGGGCACAAATAAAGGGTTAATGATGGGCCTGCGGTGGCTCCTACATGTCCTGTCCCTTTAATTGCAGAGATCCCATCACTGCGAGGAGGCAGATCTCTTCCAGATGTTTGCTTTTCCCCTTACGCCAGAGATGTCATGTAAATCTCCGAGTCATTCAAGTTTTGCTGTATACATGTTAAAGGGGCGGGATCTATTTAAAGGGCATTGCCCAGGACCATAAACTAAAGCTCAAGGCAGCGACTTTGTTGATCACCCATCTTTCCCAGAGTCCAGTGTAACAAATCTGCTTAGCTGGCAGCCATATTGGTTGTTACCCAGCTTTCCCAGAAACAGATATCAGTAAGGACCGGTTGTAGAATTGTATTGTCAGACAGAGGAGCTGAAACAAGGATTGATCTCGTATTTAAGGGTGAAGAGTCTTGTCATCTGTCCCCCGGCTATACGTACCAACATCTGGCAGAGGACAATTGTATGACTGCAGCCAGGCCCCCTATAGGCACGGACTTACCCCCTATAGGCGCAGACTTACCCCCTATAGGCACGGACTTACCCCCTATAGGCACGGACTTACCCCCTATAGGCGCGGACTTACCCCCTATAGGCGTGGACTCACCCCCTATAGGCGCAGACTTACCCCCTATAGGCACGGACTTACCCCCTATAGGCACGGACTTACCCCCTATAGGCACGGACTTACCCCCTATAGGCGTGGACTCACCCCCTATAGGCGTGGACTTACCCCCTATAGACATGGACTTACCCCCTATAGGCACAGACTTACCCCCTATAGGTGCGGACTTACCCCCTATAGGCAAGGACTTACCCCCTATAGGCGCGGACTTACCCCCTATAGGCACGGACTTACCCCCTATAGGCGCAGACTTACCCCCTATAGGTGTAGACTTACCCCCTATAGGCAAGGACTTACCCCCTATAGGCGCGGACTTACCCCCTATAGACGTGGACTTACCCCCTATAGGTACGGACTTACCCCCTATAGGCATGGACTTACCCCCTATAGGCGCGGACTCACCCCCTATAGGCGTGGACTTACCCCATATAGGCGCGGACTTACCCCCTATAGGCGCAGACGTCCCCCTATAGGCGCGGACTTACCCCCTATAGGCGCGGACTTACCCCTATAGGCGCGGACTTACCCCCTATAGGCACGGACTTACCCCCTATAGGAGCGGACTTACCCCCTATAGGCACGGATTTACCCCTATAGGTGCAGACTTACCCCCTATAGGCGCGGACTTACTCCCTATAGACGCGGACTTGCCCCCTATAGGTACGGACTTACCCCCTATAGGCACAGACTTACCCCCTATAGGCACGGACGTTCCCCTATAGGCGTGGACTTACCCCCTATAGGCGCTGACTTACCCCCTATAGGCACAGACTTACCCCCTATAGGTGCGGACTTACTCCCTATAGGCGCGGACTTACCCCCTATAAATGTGACTACACCCTCTTTTGCACATTGTCACCCCCCCTTTTTCATGATGTGTCAGCCATGACCCCTTTTCGGATATGACGGACACATAAAGCGCCCAAATCGCGTATAAAGAGACTCCTCGCCCGGCGGGAGATTTGCCGTCTCCTCTGAACGTCTTTCAGGTCACCCCATTATTTAGGAGCCTCCTGGAGAGTTGCCGCGCCGTGTGGAGGGGTCCTAATAATAAGTATGTCCGGTGTACAGGGGAGATCTATAGACGTCTATGGAGGGAAATGTCAAAGCTGCTGCTAAGGAAACCAGAGCACTTGTCCAAGGCAGCCAATCACATTCCAGCTTTCATTTCTCAGAGGCCCTTAGGAAAATGAAAGCAGTGACCTGATTGGTTCCTATAGAGGACTACTCTGGTTTACCTTCGCTCCTGTATTATAGGCCTGTATATATATATATATATATGAAGGGCGGTATACAAGCCGTGAGCGGAGGCCTCCAGGTGCTCAGGGCTGGGTGACCTTCGCCCGTCTACAAAGGTTTTCATGCCAAAGAACACAATGATAGTGTTTGCTTTCCTTGTCCATAATGTTACTGTAGGGAGGTGGGGGGTTGGGGGTGGTTGTTTGGGCGGGGGGTCAGCATTGATCTCGGTGCGAGGCGCATTCCCGTATCTGATGGGAACAATCTCAGGATCTTCAGCACATTCTGGACTATGGCCGTATTATAAGACGAGGGGTCGGGACCCGTCTATGTGTATATTAGCAGGTAGGGCTTGGTGGGGGACACAAGTGATAAAGGGGGGCTCTGCTCTGCTGGATACAGAATATAAGGACAAATGTCTATACACGGGTCGCCCTGTCCCTCCAAACAGGGGCCTCGATATACCCAAACCATGGAGCCTAAGAACGAAGAGACAAGTGCTAGAAGCCAGCAATGGAGACCAAGAGCAGCGACCCGTCTACAAGGCCCGGACCCTGCAGGAAAATAATCCAAAAAGGAAAGCCGCCCTTCCGGAACCAGTCGCTGTCAGCCCACGTGCACATTACTACATGGAGTCCCACAGTTTCGTGACTTGGAAGCCTCAGTGATGTGTCGGCACCAGGAGCTCAGGACATGGCGGGCGCAAGAAGTTACACA
The DNA here is from genome assembly GCF_031893055.1 of Leptodactylus fuscus. Taxonomy (NCBI): domain Eukaryota; kingdom Metazoa; phylum Chordata; class Amphibia; order Anura; family Leptodactylidae; genus Leptodactylus; species Leptodactylus fuscus. The sequence continues at coordinate 88,156,682 of NC_134274.1, forward strand.
GTGTGAAACATTTCTGATTCGGCTGAACCCCAAATTTTCAGATTCTAATAATTGGGCTTCCTGGATGACATCACAGGCACTGGGGAACTGCTGAGGATTGTGATTGGGCCTCAGTGGTCACATGGGGCGGGGGTGCCGGGAAACGTCCATTATTACCCTCTGGGGTCTCTTCAGGCCCCTGGATATAAGAATTGGAGGTCAGGGGAGGTGCGTAAAAACAAAAAACAAATCTGACTCTCAAGCTCCACCATCCTCCAGCATGCTGATGGTTTCCCAGGCCCGGGTCTCTTCCAGCCTCCAGGTCACTGCTGAGGCCAGTATATGGGCAGTAAGGGCATTGACGCCATTACGTGGTGATGCTATACGGTATGTCTGGCTCCAGATAGAGAAGGATACAGATACATAAATCCTGCTAAAGTGTATGGATGGGACGCAGTTGGTGGTCGTGCAGGGGGCCCATGAGCCTTTAGCTATGGTGAGATATAAGAACTGAATCCTCCCCCGTAACCTGTATACATTCATATACACACTGAAAGAAACCAAAGCCATACGTACTACTATACCTATACATCCTGCTATACACTATACCTATACAGCTTACTATACGCTATACCTATACGTCCCACTATACGCTATACCTATACGTCATACTATACACTATACCTATACAGCCTACTATACGCTATACCTATACATTCTATTATACACTATATCTATACGTCCTACTATACGCTATACCTATACGTCCTACTATACGCTATACATATACGTCCTACTATATGCTATACCTATACGTCCTACTATACGCTATACCTATACGTCCTACTATACACTATACCTATACATTCTATCATACACTATATCTATACGTCCCACTATACGCTATACCTATACGTCCTACTATACACTATACCTATACAGCCTACTACACACTATACCTATACATCCTACTATACACTATATCTATACGTCCTACTATACGCTATACCTATACGTCCTACTATACACTATACCTATACGTCCTACTATATGCTATATCTATACGTCCTACTATACGCTATACCTATACGTCCTACTATACGCTATACCTATACGTCCTACTATATGCTATATCTATACGTCCTACTATACGCTATACCTATAAGTCCTACTATACGCTATACCTATACGTCCTACTATATGCTATATCTATACGTCCTACTATACGCTATACCTATACGTCCTACTATATGCTATATCTATACGTCCTACTATACGCTATACCTATACAGCCTACTATACGCTATACCTATACATCCTACTATATGCTATACCTATAAGTCCTACTATACGCTATACCTATACGTCCTACTATATGCTATATCTATATGTCCTACTATACGCTATACCTATACGTCCTACTATATGCTATATCTATACGTCCTACTATACGCTATACCTATACAGCCTACTATACGCTATACCTATACGTCCTACTATATGCTATATCTATACGTCCTACTATACGCTATACATATACGTCCTACTATACGCTATACATATACGTCCTACTATACACTATACCTATACGTCCTACTATACGCTATACCTATACGTCCTACTATACGCTATACATATACGTCCTACTATACACTATACCTATACGTCCTACTATACGCTATACCTATACGTCCTACTATACGCTATACATATACGTCCTACTATACGCTATACATATACGTCCTACTATACGCTATACATATACGTCCTACTATACGCTATACCTATACGTCCTACTATATGCTATACCTATACGTCCTACTATACGCTATACCTATACGTCCTACTATACGCTATACCTATACGTCCTACTATACACTATACCTATACGTCCTACTATACGCTATACAAATACGTCCTACTATACGCTATACATATACGTCCTACTATACGCTATACATATACGTCCTACTATACGCTATACATATACGTCCTACTATACGCTATACATATATGTCCTACTATACACTATACATATACGTCCTACTATACGCTATACCTATACGTCCTACTATACGCTATACTTATACGTTCTACTATACACTATACCTATACGTACTACTATACGCTATACATATACATCCTACTATACGCTATACATATACGTCCTACTATACGCTATACATATACTTCCTACTATACGCTATACCTATACGTCCTACTATACGCTATACCTATACGTCCTACTATACACTATACCTATACGTCCTACTATACGCTATACATATACGTCCCATTATACACTATACCTATACGTCCTACTATACGCTATACCTATACGTCCTACTATATGCTATATCTATACGTCCTACTATACGCTATACATATATGTCCTACTATACACTATACCTATACGTCCTACTATACGCTATACTTATACGTTCTACTATACACTATACCTATACGTCCTACTATACGCTATACCTATACGTCCTACTATACGCTATACATATACGTCCTACTATACGCTATACCTATACGTCCTACTATACGCTATACATATACGTCCTACTATACGCTATACATATACGTCCTACTATACGCTATACCTATACGTCCTACTATACGCTATACCTATACGTCCTACTATACGCTATACCTATACGTCCTACTATACGCTATACCTATACGTCCTACTATACGCTATACCTATACGTCCTACTATACGCTATACCTATACGTCCTACTATACGCTATACAAATACGTCCTACTATACGCTATACATATACGTCCTACTATACGCTATACATATACGTCCTACTATACACTATACATATACGTCCTACTATACGCTATACATATACGTCCTACTATACACTATACATATACGTCCTACTATACGCTATACCTATACGTCCTACTATACACTATACCTATACGTCCTACTATACGCTATACATATACGTCCCATTATACACTATACCTATACGTCCTACTATACGCTATACCTATACGTCCTACTATATGCTATATCTATACGTCCTACTATACGCTATACATATATGTCCTACTATACACTATACCTATACGTCCTACTATACGCTATACATATACGTCCTACTATACGCTATACTTATACGTTCTACTATACACTATACCTATACGTCCTACTATACGCTATACATATACATCCTACTATACGCTATACATATACGTCCTACTATACGCTATACATATACGTCCTACTATACGCTATACCTATACGTCCTACTATACGCTATACCTATACGTCCTACTATACGCTATACCTATACGTCCTACTATACACTATACCTATACGTCCTACTATACGCTATACATATACATCCCATTATACACTATACCTGTACGTCCTACTATACGCTATACCTGTACGTCCTACTATATGCTATATCTATACGTCCTACTATACGCTATACATATATGTCCTACTATACACTATACCTGTACGTCCTACTATACGCTATACTTTTACGTTCTACTATACACTATACCTATACGTCCTACTATACGCTATACCTATACGTCCTACTATATGCTATACATATACGTCCTACTATACGCTATACCTATACGTCCTACTACACGCTATACCTATACGTCCTACTATACGCTATACCTATACGTCCTACTATACGCTATACCTATACGTCCTACTATACGCTATACCTATACGTCCTACTATACGCTATACATATACGTCCTACTATACGCTATACATATACATCCCATTATACACTATACCTATACGTCCTACTATACGCTATACCTATACGTCCTACTATACGCTATACCTATACGTCCTACTATACACTATACATACACGTCATACATGAAATAATCCAATCCAGCGCCGTGAATAAAAATAATAGAATAATATCCTCGCCTAATGAATATATGAAAGTCATACGCGGGACATTCACTGCACCCCCCATATAGAATCCAGGATCGGGGGAGTCAGAGGTGTCACCTCACATGGGGGGGGGGGAGCGCCCTAGTATACAAGGTGGCACCGCCACCCCCAGCGATCCCAGCCTGCAGCACAGAGTATTATCAGCACCTACAGGATGAAGAGAAGCTGCCGAGACTTATCTTTGACCCGGTTACATAATGGACTTTCCTCTCGGCGCCTTTTATTATTTTATGACATTTTCTTACGAGATTCTGATTGTCAGCGCCGGATTTTATTATTTCATTCATCCTGTTATTACAATGCGATGCTGAGATATAGCGATAGAGGATTCTGTGTGTATACCCATATATACCTACTGAAGGGGTTTCTCAGGCAGCTAACACTGCTCAGGGGTCACCTGGCACCCCTGCAGATCAGCTGTCTCAGCAGCCACTATATGGAGACCAGAGCACAGGCAGATCAGCTGTCTCAGCAGCCACTATATGGAGACCAGGGCCCAGGCAGATCAGCTGTCTCAGCAGCCACTATATGGAGACCAGGGCCCAGGCAGATCTGCTGTCTCAGCAGCCACTATATGGAGACCAGGGCACAAGCAGATCAGCTGTCTCAGCAGCCACTATATGGAGACCAGGGCACAAGCAGATCAGCTGTCTCAGCAGCCACTATATGGAGACCAGGGCACAGGCAGATCAGCTGTATCAGCAGCCACTATATGGAGACCAGAGCACAGACTGATCAGCTGTCTCAGCAGCCTCTATATGGAGACCAGGGCACAGGCAGATCAGCTGTCTCAGCAGCCACTATATGGAGACCAGGGCACAGACTGATCAGCTGTCTCAGCAGCCTCTATATGGAGACCAGGGCACAGGCAGATCAGCTGTCTCAGTAGCCACTATATGGAGACCAGGACACAGGCAGATCAGCTGTCTCAGCAGCCACTATATGGAGACCAGAGCACAGGCAGATCAGCTGTCTCAGCAGCCACTATATGGAGACCAGGGCACAGGCAGATCAGCTGTCTCAGCAGCCACTATATGAAGACCAGGGCACAGGCAGATCATCTGTCTCAGCAGCCACTATATGGAGACCAGGGCACAGGCAGATCAGCTGTCTCAGCAGCCACTATATGGAGACCAGGGCACAGGCAGATCAGCTGTCTCAGTAGCCACTATATGAAGACCAGGGCACAGGCAGATCAGCTGTCTCAGCAGCCACTATATGGAGACCAGGGCACAAGCAGATCAGCTGTCTCAGCATCCTCTATATGAAGACCAGGGCACAGGCAGATCAGCTGTCTCAGCAGCCACTATATGGAGACCAGGGCACAGGCAGATCAGCTGTATCAGCAGCCACTATATGGAGACCAGGGCACAGGCAGATCAGCTGTCTCAGCAGCCAGTATATGGAGACCAGGGCACAAGCAGATCAGCTCTCTCAGCAGCCACTATATGAAGACCAGGGCACAAGCAGATCAGCTGTCTCAGCAGCCTCTATATGGAGACCAGGGCACAGGCAGATCAGCTGTCTCAGCAGCCACTATATGGAGACCAGGGCACAGGCAGATCAGCTGTCTCAGCAGCCAGTATATGGAGACCAGGGCACAAGCAGATCAGCTGTCTCAGCAGCCTCTATATGGAGACCAGGACACAGGCAGATCAGCTGTCTCAGCAGCCTCTATATGGAGACCAGGGCACAGGCAGATCAGCTGTCTCAGCATCCTCTATATGGAGACCAGGGCACAGGCAGATCAGCTGTCTCAGCAGCCACTATATGAAGACCAGAGCACAGGCAGATCAGCTGTCTCACCAGCCACTATATGAAGACCAGAGCACAGGCAGATCAGCTGTCTCAGCAGCCTCTATATGGAGACCAGAGCACAGGCAGATCAGCTCTCTCAGCAGCCAGTATATGGAGACCAGGGCACAGGCAGATCAGCTGTCTCAGCATCCTCTATATGGAGACCAGGGCACAGGCAGATCAGCTGTCTCAGCATCCACTATATGGAGACCAGGGCACAGACAGATCAGCTGTCTCAGCATCCTCTATATGGAGACCAGGGCACAGACAGATCAGCTGTCTCAGCATCCTCTATATGGAGACCAGGGCACAGACAGATCAGCTGTCTCAGCATCCTCTATATGGAGACCAGGGCACAGACAGATCAGCTGTCTCAGCATCCTCTATATGGAGACCAGGGCACAGGCAGATCAGCTGTCTCAGCATCCTCTATATGGAGACCAGGGCACAGACAGATCAGCTGTCTCAGCATCCTCTATATGGAGACCAGGGCACAGACAGATCAGCTGTCTCAGCATCCTCTATATGGAGACCAGGGCACAGACAGATCAGCTGTCTCAGCATCCTCTATATGGAGACCAGGGCACAGACAGATCAGCTGTCTCAGCATCCTCTATATGGAGACCAGGGCACAGACAGATCAGCTGTCTCAGCATCCTCTATATGGAGACCAGGGCACAGACAGATCAGCTGTCTCAGCATCCTCTATATGGAGACCAGGGCACAGACAGATCAGCTGTCTCAGCATCCTCTATATGGAGACCAGGGCACAGACAGATCAGCTGTCTCAGCATCCTCTATATGGAGACCAGGGCACAGGCAGATCAGCTGTTCTCCATATAGTGCTGAGTTACTACAGCACTGCCACTACTATATACAGGACAGCCGGGACCTAGCACAGCTTGGGTGGTTGTCAGGGCAGAGGCCGTTCTTCTGTCACAGCAAGTGATGTGGTTGTCAGACTGCCAAATCAGCGTGGGCGGGAGAGAAGGAGTCTGACTACTAGAGACGCCTCTGTACAGGTCGCAGCATTATGGGATTAGACTTTATTTTTCTCTTATCTCTATCAATCATTTTTTTTCTTTTTCATTTTTTCTCTTTTTATTTTCTGTCCATGAATGTGGCGGCCATCTTGCCCGTTGTAACACTGTCTGTGATGTAAATGAGGTGACTGCATAGTAAACCCCTAGAGAATTGGCCTATTATTAGGCTTAGTGGCCAGAGTGATAATTGCAGGATATACATTTTTTTTAATATAAAGAGAGACGTCGAAATATAAAAAAATATCAAAGATTCTTAAAAACTGTAATTAACATAAAAACTTGGATTATAAAGTAGGGCTCTGGTGTCCTTTAAGTTGTCACGTCAAACCCATTTTTCGGAGTTTAGTTGCGAATCTGTTTAGATAGAAGAATGACTTGACATGTTTGAAACAAACCCCAGGGAGGCCGAGTAAGCAGATCCCGCCGTGCGCAGGGCGATTATACGTGAGAATATTATGCCGTAATTATTGTTATTCTTCCTTATGCAACAGAATCCAACCCAATGTTAATGCAACCGGATGATCAGGTTCTGTCTTCTCACTGACAAAGCAGATGGAACTGTAGAGACTTGCATCTCCTCAGGCATAACATGGTATTGCAATTGTGTCATGTCCGTTCTATGTGAGCCTGACAGCGCAGGATCTTCTCTCCACCAAACCTGTCTAGATTGAGTTCATGTGTAGAGAAAAATCTGTGCAATAAACCATGTGGCCAGTATGACATGTGACAGTAACCTATCTATCTGCAGGACTGGGGTGATATGCTGGGTCTGGTGACAGTAACCTATCTATCTGCAGGGCTGGGGTGATATGCTGGTTCTGGTGACAGTAACCTATCTATCTGCAGGGCTGGGGTGATATGCTGGGTCTGGTGACAGTAACCTATCTATCTGCAGGACTGGGGTGATATGCTGGGTCTGGTGACAGTAACCTATCTATCTGCAGGGCTGGGGTGATATGCTGGGTCTGGTGACAGTAACCTATCTATCTGCAGGGCTGGGGTGATATACTGGTTCTGGTGACAGTAACCTATCTATCTGCAGGACTGGGGTGATATGCTGGTTCTGGTGACAGTAACCTATCTATCTGCAGGGCTGGGGTGATATGCTGGTTCTGGTGACAGTAACCTATCTATCTGCAGGACTGGGGTGATATGCTGGTTCTGGTGGCAGTAACCTATCTATCTGCAGGACTGGGGTGATATGCTGGGTCTGGTGGCAGTAACCTATCTATCTGCAGGACTGGGGTGATATGCTGGTTCTGGTGACAGTAACCTATCTATCTGCAGGGATGGGGTGATATGCTGGTCCTGGTGACAGTAACCTATCTATCTGCAGGGCTGGGGTGATATGCTGGGTCTGGTGACAGTAACCTATCTATCTGCAGGGCTGGGGTGATATGCTGGTTCTGGTGACAGTAACCTATCTATCTGCAGGGTTGGGGTGATATGCTGGTTCTGGTGACACTAACCTATCTATCTGCAGGGCTGGGGTGATATGCTGGGTCTGGTGTCAGTAACCTATCTATCTGCAGGGCTGGGGTGATACGCTGGTTCTGGTGACAGTAACCTATCTATCTGCAGGGCTGGGGTGATACGCTGGTTCTGGTGTCAGTAACCTATCTATCTGCAGGGCTGGGGTGATATGCTGGTTCTGGTGACAGTAACCTATCTATCTGCAGGGCTGGGGTGATATGCTGGTTCTGGTGACACTAACCTATCTATCTGCAGGGCTGGGGTGATATGCTGGTTCTGGTGACAGTAACCTATCTATCTGCAGGGCTGGGGTGATATGCTGGTTCTGGTGACAGTAACCTATCTATCTGCAGGGCTGGGGTGATATACAGGACTCTGGTGACAGTAACCTATCTATCTGCAGGGCTGGGGTGATACGCTGGTTCTGGTGTCAGTAACCTATCTATCTGCAGGGCTGGGGTGATATGCTGGTTCTGGTGACAGTAACCTATCTATCTGCAGGGCTGGGGTGATATGCTGGTTCTGGTGACAGTAACCTATCTATCTGCAGGGCTGGGGTGATATGCTGGGTCTGGTGACAGTAACCTATCTATCTGCAGGGCTGGGGTGATATGCTGGTTCTGGTGACAGTAACCTATCTATCTGCAGGGCTGGGGTGATATGCTGGTTCTGGTGACACTAACCTATCTATCTGCAGGGCTGGGGTGATATGCTGGTTCTGGTGACAGTAACCTATCTATCTGCAGGGCTGGGGTGATATGCTGGTTCTGGTGACAGTAACCTATCTATCTGCAGGGCTGGGGTGATATGCTGGTTCTGGTGACAGTAACCTATCTATCTGCAGGGCTGGGGGGATATGCTGGAGTCTGGTGACAGTAACCTATCTATCTGCAGGGCTGGGGTGATATGCTGGAGTCTGGTGACAGTAACCTATCTATCTGCAGGGCTGGGGTGATATGCTGGAGTCTGGTGACAGTAACCTATCTATCTGCAGGGCTGGGGTGATATGCTGGAGTCTGGTGACAGTAACCTATCTATCTGCAGGGCTGGGGTGATATGCTGGTTCTGGTGACAGTAACCTATCTATCTGCAGGGCTGGGGTGATATGCTGGTTCTGGTGACAGTAACCTATCTATCTGCAGGGCTGGGGTGATATGCTGGTTCTGGTGACAGTAACCTATCTATCTGCAAGGCTAGGGTGATATGCTGGGTCTGGTAACAGTAACCTATCTATCTGCAGGGCTGGGGTGATATGCTGGTTCTGGTGACAGTAACCTATCTATCTGCAGGGCTGGGGTGATATACAGGACTCTGGTGACAGTAACCTATCTATCTGCAGGGCTGGGGTGATATGCTGGTTCTGGTGACAGTAACCTATCTATCTGCAGGGCTGGGGTGATATGCTGGGTCTGGTGACAGTAACCTATCTATCTGCAGGGCTGGGGTGATATGCTGGTTCTGGTGACAGTAACCTATCTATCTGCAGGGCTGGGGTGATATGCTGAGTCTGGTGACAGTAACCTATCTATCTGCAGGGCTGGGGTGATATGCTGGGTCTGGTGACAGTAACCTATCTATCTGCAGGGCTGGGGTGATATGCTGGGTCTGGTGACAGTAACCTATCTATCTGCAGGGCTGGGGTGATATGTTTGGTCCGTCTACTTTGTGATATAAGTTCAGTATATTGTTGTCTCTGTTACGCGGTTATATACGGTATATATAGGCTACATGGTATGGGTGTATATGCTATAGGGGCCGGCCTTGGACCTCCTGCTTGGGCACATCCTCTTTGCTATCTTCTATGATCCTATGTAGGACTTGCGTCTTTGGGGAGTTGGCCCATGGTTCGTGGATTTCCTCGTGTGGCCCCCATGCTGAGCTTTAAGGGCCCCACTTGTTCTCTATGGCAGATTTATGTTCTTGTTCTTTGACTTTCATACCGTTCATTGTGTCTTTCAGGGACATTTCCCGGCGTCATCATGTCAGCGTCCCAGCCCATCCCGGATACGACAGAGCCCTTGAGAGGTACGACCTCCACATGGGGAATGGCAGAATAGTCGTGTTAACACGCAAGGACAGAAAGAGGACGTGTTATATAGAAAACGCCCAATAGTTTCTGCGAAACACGTGTGCGAACGGACTGCACCGCCGGGGCCCGAGCAGCTGCCTTTTAGGTTACACAACACGCCTGCTTCCATCCAAACATGCAGTCATCTACAGACTCTGGACTTCATGGGGAGATCTCCGGCCAAAAACTGGAAACTTGGCTGGAGCTTTACCCTCTGTAGGCCTCAGTGCTGCGTTACGTACAGGCAAAGCGGAATTTGTAGAAAGATGGACCCACCCCATCCCAAAAACATCTAAAGTACCCCAGAGAGATACACGATCCAAAGAAATACAAGGTTCATATAATACTGCCACATAGTACACTGGTAATACTGCAATCTGGTTCCCAAATAATACCGTCATATGGTGCTAAATCATACTGGGTGGATTAGGGGTGTAAAGGGGTTGCGGGTGGTCTTGGGTAACAACTCATCCATGTTGACGTCTTTGACTAGTAGAAGGTTTAGGATACATCTGGTGGGTGTTGTTGTAGGGGTGCAACCAATTTAGGGGTGGGCTCCTTAACATCTAAGGTTGACCTCATGGTAGATGGCGCTCCGTAGATATCTTCATGATGCACTGATATGTATTTACTGCTTACAACCAGGTGTAAAACACGTGAAGCCGCCCATAAGACCCAAACCAGTGTTGGCGCCACGTCCTAAGGACATACCTGGTTCCGAAAATAAAAGTCCTTTGCTGTCTCCAAGCCCGTGCTCTCCAACCTTGGATATACCGTCTGCCGTCAAAATCAGCCAGCTCACAGGACCTCAACCCTATGGGACCAGGCGGACGTCTTTGAAAAGATGGTCATCCTCTGTTGGTGAAGAAGCCAACCAGGAGACCAACCCGCTGTCACCAGTGGAAAACAGGAGTCCGGATGTCCCGACCAAGACTGTGGCCCCACCAGTATCGGCGAAGCCTCTGCAGACTGGAGCGGTATGGAAAGGAAAGAGTCCTTTTATGTTGACGACTCGAGGATGGGGGTCGAGGGATCACAGCGAGAGGTGAGATGTCTATCTGCATTGTGGCCAAGTCTCTTTTTACCTGGTCTTCAACCTCTCAATGTCTTAAGCAGACCATACACATTGGAGACCTGTCGGCCAAACCACATGGCCGGTACAAGTGGACCATGTAAGTGTCCATTAGATGGTCGGAAGTTCCCACCAAAATCTTCAATGTTAGCCAACGTTAATGTGTTTGGCCAGTGTAGAGCGGTTACCTTGGGATATATTAGTAGGTCATGTGATCAATGTCCAATCTGCAGATATCCAACTACGGTAGTATTACTGACCCAGGAAAGCGTCATGGCAGCTCTGGTCATGTTTTATGGTAAGTCCACATCCATTGTCTTCAGAAGACAGAGTATCATCCAAGTTTAATATTCACATATCCCCTTAACCCTGTCCAGAAGCCTCTCACCTCTGCCAAGTCAGTCTTCTCTGCTCCGGGCTGAAGAGATCCAATCAGATGGAAACAGCTGTCCTCGGCTGAGAAGACTGGCTTGGTAAAATCCCACATCATCGCAGCAAAGGCCCCTGGGAAGGTCGGGCATGATGTTAAAGGGAGCGCCCTCTATTGGGCACCATCTTCCTATTTACATCATGGAAGACAGATTTGCATATTCTTCCCATGATCCTATCCACAGTCTAGTCTAAGTCTGACGGACTGCACATAGACTCGTTGACGTGAACGGGACCAGTTTTTTCAGGCCGACCTTTGCTCCGACCTTGTGAAAAATCTGAGGTCACGCCCTATTCTGCTCCGTTTTCCCAGACCAAAATAGCACATTCCAATGCACAGTCTGAGATTTTCTGCACGCTGAGCATACTTGGACCTGCCTCCAGTTTTCTCTAATCCTTCGAGGTTCCCAGAGACCTGGGCCGAGCGAATGAGACCTTAGTCACTAATGTCTGGGCCCGGGATGACCCTGGTAAGGTCACTAATGTCTGGGCCCGGGATGACTCCGGTAATAGTCACTAATGTCTGGGCCTGGGATGACCCTGGTAAGGTCACTAATGTCTGGGCCCGGGATGACTCCGGTAATAGTCACTAATGTCTGGGCCGGGAAGACCCCGGTAATAGTCACTAATGTTTGGGCCAGGATGACCCCTGTGATAGTCACTAATGTCTGGGCCGGCATGACCCTGGTAAGGTCACTAATGTCTGGGCCCGGGATGACTCCGGTAATAGTCACTAATGTCTGGCCCAGGATGACCCCGGTAATAGTCACTAATGTCTGGGCCGGGATGACTCCGGTAATAGTCACTAATGTCTTGGCCCAGGATGACCCCGGTAATAGTCACTAATGTCTGGGCCGGGATGACCCCGGTAATAGTCACTAATGTCTGGGCCGGGATGACCCCGGTAATAGTCACTAATGTCTGGGCCCGGGATGACCCCGGTAATAGTCACTAATGTCTGGGCCGGGATGACCCCGGTAATAGTCACTAATGTCTGGGCCCGGGATGACCCCGGTAATAGTCACTAATGTCTGGGCCGGGATGACCCCGGTAATAGTCACTAATGTCTGGGCTGGGATGACCCTGGTAAGGTCACTAATGTCTGGGCCGGGATGACCCCGGTAAAGTCACTAATAACTGGTCCCGGGATGACCCCGGTAATAGTCACTAATGTCTGGGCCGGGATGACCCCGGTAATAGTCACTAATGTCTGGGCTGGGATGACCCCGGTAATAGTCACTAATGTCTGGGCCGGGATGACCCCGGTAATAGTCACTAATGTCTGGGCTGGGATGACCCCGGTAATAGTCACTAATGTCTGGGCCGGGATGTCCCCGGTAATAGTCACTAATGTCTGGGCTGGGATGACCTTGGTAAGGTCACTAATGTCTGGGCCGGGATGACCCCGGTAAAGTCACTAATGTCTGGGCCGGGATGACCCCGGTAAAGTCACTAATAACTGGTCCCGGGATGACCCCGGTAATAGTCACTAATGTCTGGGCCGGGATGACCCCGGTAATAGTCACTAATGTCTGGGCTGGGATGACCCCGGTAATAGTCACTAATGTCTGGGCCCGGGATGACCCCGGTAATAGTCACTAATGTCTGGGCCAGGATGACCCCGGTAATAGTCACTAATGTCTGGGCCGGGAAGACCCCGGTAATAGTCACTAATGTTTGGGCCAGGATGACCCCTGTAATAGTCACTAATGTCTGGGCCCGGGATGACCCCGGTAATAGTCACTAATGTCTGGGCCCGGGATGACCCCGGTAATAGTCACTAATGTCTGGGCCGGGATGACTCCGGTAATAGTCAGTAATGTCTGGGCCCAGGATGACCCCGGTAATAGTCACTAATGTCTGGGCCGGGATGACCCCGGTAATAGTCACTAATGTCTGGGCCGGGATGACCCCGGTAATAGTCACTAATGTCTGGGCTGGGATGACCCTGGTAAGGTCACTAATGTCTGGGCCGGGATGACCCCGGTAAAGTCACTAATGTCTGGGCCGGGATGACCCCGGTAATAGTCACTAATGTCTGGGCCGGGATGATCCCGGTAATAGTCACTAATGTCTGGGCCGGGATGACCCCGGTAATAGTCACTAATGTCTGGCCCGGGATGACCCCGGTAATAGTCACTAATGTCTGGGCCGGGAAGACCCCGGTAATAGTCACTAATGTCTGGGCCGGGATGACCCCGGTAATAGTCACTAATGTCTGGGCCGGGATGACCCCGGTAAGGTCACTAATGTCTGGGCCCGGGATGACCACGGTAATAGTCACTAATGTCTGGGCCGGGAAGACCCCGGTAATAGTCACTAATGTCTGGGCCGGGATGACCCCGGTAAGGTCACTAATGTCTGGGCCGGGATGACCCCGGTAATAGTCACTAATGTCTGGGCCCGGGATGACCCCGGTAATAGTCACTAATGTCTGGGCCCGGGATGACCCCGGTAATAGTCACTAATGTCTGGGCCGGGATGACCCCGGTAATAGTCACTAATGTCTGGGCCCGGGATGACCCCGGTAATAGTCACTAATGTCTGGGCCCGGGATGACCCCGGTAAGGTCACATTTGCACCCCAAGTAATTCTCTTTATAGTGAAGGATCTCCCCCCCCCACCTCGAGCTCTGTCAATCGAGTAATTGAAAGTGATTGACCTCATTGTCCCATAAACATTGGCCGAGCATGCAAGTTATTTAGATTCTGAAAGCCTTGTATGGACACCTATCACAGAATTTGATGACCCCGTACACATTAGATTTGTTTTTGGACCCTGTAAAAAGTCATTATTGATCAAAAATTTCCAGAACTTCCTAGATTATTGGAGGAGGCCGCCTGTGTCCTGGAAATGTAACGCTCAGAAACATATCGTAGGGGCGCTAGCGATCCAGGACATACAGCAAAAGTAGAAGGAATAGGGTCGGCTATATAGGTTTAGGGGGAGTGTCCCTCTTGTCCGTGGACTGCGACACTGTTGCGTTCATTGAAGTGAATGGTGTAGAGGGACAATAGCAGACAAGACCGTGGCACTTCGTTTCACTAACCTTGGACAGTCCCTTGGGTTTCCCCATCCATCACATGCCATGACGAATGTGCCTCCTGCCCACCCCTTGTTTTTGTCTTCTTTCTTTTCCTTTCCTCGCACTTAATACCTCTGTTTATTTTGGCTCCTATCAGCGAGGCTCCGTCCCAGAAACTCGGCTCCGGCACAGTGAGTAAAGATGCAGATCCTCAAAGAAAAGAGACAACCGCAGTCGAAGAACACACGCTCTCAACGTCAAAAACTTACAATAGAATTACCCTAGAACATAAAGCTGCGACCCTTAAAGTCCACGACTCGATAGCAGGTCCGGAAAAAACGCTCTCAAGGGTGTCTGAGGATGTCGAAACGGCTTCTTCTGGTGGAACGGAGCGAATTGATGAATCTCAGGAACAGGGATCTTCTCCCCGACCATCTGGTCCTCACTGTGAAGGTACCAAGCAGGCCTCACTGTCTGACCATAAGGAAGGTATCACGGCCTTGTCTTTGGGGGCTAGAACTCAGGAAAACGTTCCAAGTGTTCCGGTAAGGGAATCCTTACATGTGGCAAAAAGTCACATGCGGGATGAACATGTGAACAGTGCAGGAGTTCACCATAACCAGCTTCCCGATGGAGGGTCAGGACACAGATTACTCAGTGATGACACGACTACAGTCCAAGGACACGTAGAAGCTCATGTGGACCTCCATGACCACCAAATAATTGGAGATGTTAAAAACAAACATTATACACAAGACACCAACACAACTCATGAGCAACCAAAGGACACAAATATGACTGCAGGACCCCCAAAACCTAAAGAACGGAAAAAGCCACCGGTGCAATTCACCCTGCCAAAGGAGGAAGACCAGGCTGAAGGACAACGATCCCGGGACTACACCCTGCCAGGATCCGAGAGACCAGAAACCAAAGAACTAAGTCACCAGGACGATGGACATGCGGATACGAGAAGTCAGCACGGAGAGCGCGGCCTAGAGGAGGTAAGAGTCAGGGTAACATGTCTACCAGATAGACCACTCTGTGTGCCGCCATATGCTGCTGCACATGGTGTCAGGAAGAAGATCTCCCAGGCCTGTTGCATTGCTCCTCCATGGACATGGGCTCTAGGTCATATGTGATGTGGGAACATTATGTTCTGGTGATGTCACAAAACCACCACATTCCGTGTCCACATCACATATAAGGGGCGTGACGTGGAACAAAAAGGATCTGCTAGGTAATGTGCGGGTAAGGGGCTGTCATGTACAGGAATGACTACTGGAGGTACAGGCCTAAAGCTAATACTGCACCACTGAGACGTACTGCACCACTGAGACGTACTGCACCGCTGAGACGTACTGCACCGCTGAGACGTACTGCACCGCTGAGACGTACTGCACCGCTGAGATGTACTGCACCACTGAGACGTACTGCACCACTGAGACGTACTGCACCACTGAGACGTACTGCACCACTGAGACGTACTGCACCACTGAGACGTACTGCACCACTGAGACGTACTGCACCACTGAGATGTACTGCACCACTGAGACCTACTGCACCACTGAGACCTACTGCACCACTGAGACGTACTGCACCACTGAGATGTACTGCACCACTAAGACAAATTGCACCACTGAGACAAATTGCACCACTGAGACATACTGCACCACTGAGACATACTGCACCACTGAGACATACTGCACCACTGAGACGTACTGCACCACTAAGACAAATTGCACCACTGAGACAAATTGCACCACTGAGACATACTGCACCGCTGAGACATACTGCACCGCTGAGACGTACTGCACCGCTGAGACGTACTGCACCGCTGAGACGTACTGCACCACTGAGACAAATTGCAACACTGAGACGTACTGCACCACTGAGACGTACTGCACCACTGAGACGTACTGCACCACTGAGACGTACTGCACCACTGAGACGTACTGCACCACTGAG
Source organism: Leptodactylus fuscus (assembly GCF_031893055.1). NCBI lineage: Eukaryota > Metazoa > Chordata > Amphibia > Anura > Leptodactylidae > Leptodactylus > Leptodactylus fuscus. The sequence continues at coordinate 88,173,486 of NC_134274.1, forward strand.
ACGTACTGCACCACTGAGACGTACTGCACCACTGAAACGTACTGCACCACTGAGACGTACTGCACCACTGAGACGTACTGCACCACTGAGACGTACTGCACCACTGAGACATAAAGCACCACTGAGACGTACTGCACCACTGAGACGTACTGCACCACTGAGACGTACTGCACCACTGAGACGTACTGCACCACTGAGACATAAAGCACCACTGAGACGTACTGCACCACTGAGACCTACTGCACCACTGAGACGTACTGCACCACTGAGACGTACTGCACCACTGAGACGTACTGCACCACTGAGACGTACTGCACCACTGAGACGTACTGCACCACTGAGACGTACTGCACCACTGAGACATAAAGCACCACTGAGACGTACTGCACCACTGAGACCTACTGCACCACTGAGACGTACTGCACCACTGAGACGTACTGCACCACTGAGACAAATTGCACCACTGAGACGTACTGCACCACTGAGACAAATTGCACCACTGAGACGTACTGCACCACTGAGATGTACTGCACCACTGAGACCTACTGCACCACTGAGACCTACTGCACCACTGAGACGTACTGCACCACTGAGATGTACTGCACCACTAAGACAAATTGCACCACTGAGACATACTGCACCACTGAGACATACTGCACCACTGAGACATACTGCACCACTGAGACATACTGCACCGCTGAGACGTACTGCACCGCTGAGACGTACTGCACCGCTGAGACGTACTGCACCGCTGAGACGTACTGCACCGCTGAGACACATTGCACCACTGAGACAAATTGCACCACTGAGACGTACTGCACCACTGAGACGTACTGCACCACTGAGACGTACTGCACCACTGAGACGTACTGCACCACTGAGACGTACTGCACCACTGAGATGTACTGCACCACTGAGACCTACTGCACCACTGAGACGTACTGCACCACTGAGACGTACTGCACCACTGAGACGTACTGCACCACTGAGACGTACTGCACCACTGAGACGTACTGCACCACTGAGACATAAAGCACCACTGAGACGTACTGCACCACTGAGACGTACTGCACCACTGAGACGTACTGCACCACTGAGACGTACTGCACCACTGAGACGTACTGCACCACTGAGACATAAAGCACCACTGAGACGTACTGCACCACTGAGACCTACTGCACCACTGAGACGTACTGCACCACTGAGACGTACTGCACCACTGAGACATAAAGCACCACTGAGACGTACTGCACCACTGAGACCTACTGCACCACTGAGACGTACTGCACCACTGAGACATAAAGCACCACTGAGACGTACTGCACCACTGAGACCTACTGCACCACTGAGACGTACTGCACCACTGAGACAAATTGCACCACTGAGACGTACTGCACCACTGAGACGTACTGCACCGCTGAGACATACTGCACCGCTGAGACAAATTGCACCACTGAGACATACTGCACCACTGAGACGTACTGCACCACTGAGATGTACTGCACCACTGAGACGTACTGCACCACTGAGACAAATTGCACCACTGAGACATACTGCACCACTGAGACGTACTGCACCACTGAGATGTACTGCACCACTGAGACGTACTGCACCACTGAGACAAATTGCACCACTGAGACCTACTGCACCACTGAGACCTACTGCACCACTGAGACGTACTGCACCACTGAGATGTACTGCACCACTAAGACAAATTGCACCACTGAGACAAATTGCACCACTGAGACATAAAGCACCACTGAGACGTACTGCACCACTGAGACATAAAGCACCACTGAGACGTACTGCACCACTGAGACGTACTGCACCACTGAGACGTACTGCACCACTGAGACATAAAGCACCACTGAGACGTACTGCACCACTGAGACCTACTGCACCACTGAGACGTACTGCACCACTGAGACGTACTGCACCACTGAGACGTACTGCACCACTGAGACGTACTGCACCACTGAGACGTACTGCACCACTGAGACATAAAGCACCACTGAGACGTACTGCACCACTGAGACCTACTGCACCACTGAGACGTACTGCACCACTGAGACGTACTGCACCACTGAGACAAATTGCACCACTGAGACGTACTGCACCGCTGAGACGTACTGCACCGCTGAGACGTACTGCACCGCTGAGACGTACTGCACCGCTGAGACGTACTGCACCGCTGAGACGTACTGCACCGCTGAGACGTACTGCACCACTGAGACGTACTGCACCACTGAGACGTACTGCACCACTGAGACAAATTGCACCACTGAGACGTACTGCACCGCTGAGACGTACTGCACCGCTGAGACGTACTGCACCGCTGAGACGTACTGCACCGCTGAGACGTACTGCACCGCTGAGACGTACTGCACCGCTGAGACGTACTACACCGCTGAGACGTACTGCACCGCTGAGACGTACTGCACCGCTGAGACGTACTGCACCGCTGAGACCTACTGCACCACTGAGACGTACTGCACCACTGAGACGTACTGCACCACTGAGACATAAAGCACCACTGAGACGTACTGCACCACTGAGACCTACTGCACCACTGAGACGTACTGCACCACTGAGACGTACTGCACCACTGAGACGTACTGCACCACTGAGACATAAAGCACCACTGAGACGTACTGCACCACTGAGACCTACTGCACCACTGAGACGTACTGCACCACTGAGACGTACTGCACCACTGAGACAAATTGCACCACTGAGACGTACTGCACCGCTGAGACGTACTGCACCGCTGAGACGTACTGCACCGCTGAGACGTACTGCACCGCTGAGACGTACTGCACCGCTGAGACGTACTGCACCGCTGAGACGTACTGCACCGCTGAGACGTACTGCACCGCTGAGACGTACTGCACCGCTGAGACGTACTGCACCGCTGAGACGTACTGCACCGCTGAGACGTACTGCACCGCTGAGACGTACTGCACCACTGAGACGTACTGCACCACTGAGACAAATTGCACCGCTGAGACGTACTGCACCGCTGAGACGTACTGCACCGCTGAGACGTACTGCACCGCTGAGACGTACTGCACCACTGAGACAAATTGCACCGCTGAGACGTACTGCACCGCTGAGACGTACTGCACCGCTGAGACGTACTGCACCGCTGAGACGTACTGCACCGCTGAGACGTACTGCACCGCTGAGACGTACTGCACCGCTGAGACGTACTGCACCGCTGAGACGTACTGCACCGCTGAGACGTACTGCACCGCTGAGACGTACTGCACCACTGAGACGTACCGGTCAGAGTGTGGTCTGAAGCTCTCTATTCGTGGTGGGGGTCAGTACAAGGTCAGGTCATTCCCCCTCCCCTGTGACTGCTGTACTTCCCTCCTCCTGGGATTTGTAGTTCCCGTCACCCCCACCCCCCTACAATGTGCACACAGTTGGATTCATGTTGTAGTTTCTGTAGTGACAGAATAATTGGAGGCCGCGTCCTAAATAAACTGCAGCCAAAATCCTGCGCAGGCCCCGATGTCAGTGCCCAGAAGGCTCCTTTCGTGTAATTCGCCCCTGCGCCCCCTGGTGGAGGACACGGCGGCTCCTCTTGTTCTACAATTGGATAAGGTGCACGTGTTGCGGCTGTACAGGGTGCGGCCTGTGTTATCGGCTCCATGAGATCCCCATGAGGCGCTCCCTATACCGGGTCCATGTACTCTCCTCTTAAAGAGACAGCGACGTTTATTGTATGCTACAACCTTGTGTAGGAAATAAAGTACATGGTGTCCTAAAATATCCGGCCGCGGTCATACCTGGATCCTGATTCATGACAGGCCCTTATAGATGGCACGTGACGGGCCCTTATAGATGGCACATGACGGGCCCTTATAGATGACACATGACAGGCCCTTATAGATGGCACATGACGGGCCCTTATAGATGACACATGACGGGCCCTTATAGATGGCACATGACGGGCCCTTATAGATGACACATGACAGGCCCTTATAGATGGAACATGACGGGCCCTATCATAGATGACACATGACAGGCCCTTATAGATGGCACATGACGGGCCCTTATAGATGACACATGACGGTCCCTTATAGATGGCACATGACGGGCCCTTATAGATGACACATGACAGGCCCTTATAGATGGCACATGACGGGCCCTTATAGATGGCACATGATGGGCCCTTATAGATGACACATGACGGGCCCTTATAGATGACACATGACGGGCCCTTATAGATGGCACATGACGGGCCCTTATAGATGACACATGACGGGCCCTTATAGATGACACATGATGGGCCCTTATAGATGGCACATGACGGGCCCTTATAGATGGCACATGACGGGCCCTTATAGATGACACATGACAGGCCCTTATAGATGGCACATGACGGGCCCTTATAGATGACACATGACGGGCCCTTATAGATGACACATGACGGGCCCTTATAGATGACACATGACGGGCCCTTATAGATGGCACATGATGGTTCCTTATAGATGGCACATGATGGGCCCTTATAGATGACATATGACGGGCCCTTATAGATGACACATGACGGGTCCTTATAGATGACACATGACGGGCCCTTATAGATGGCACATGACGGGCCCTTATAGATGACACATGACGGGCCCTTATAGATGACACATGACGGGTCCTTATAGATGACACATGACGGGCCCTTATAAATGACACATGACAGGCCCTTATAGATGGCACATGACGGGCCCTATTATAGATGGCACATGACGGGCCCTTATAGATGGCACATGATGGGCCCTTATAGATGACATATGACGGGCCCTTATAGATGACATATGACGGGCCCTATTATAGATGGCACATGACGGGCCCTTATAGATGGCACATGATGGGCCCTTATAGATGACACATGACGGGCCCTTATAGATGGCACATGACGGGCCCTTATAGATGGCACATGACGGGCCCTTATAGATGACACATGACAGGCCCTTATAGATGACACATGACGGGCCCCTATAGATGACACATGACGGGCCCTTATAGATGACACATGACGGGCCCTTATAGATGACACATGACGGGCCCTTATAGATGACACATGACGGGCCCCGCTACACACTTTCCATTACCCGGGAGCCTCATGTTATGGCCTTCACTATAGTTCGCAGCCTCATAATATTTAGCTGCACGACCTGACTATATGACGGTATTATATAGATGGCAGTATTTCCCTATTAGGTAATGTTACCGCTTTACTATTTGGCTGATATGAGAGAACTTATCGTTTTCCTCGCATTCTTATCTGACATATGTTCATTTATTAACCTTACATTGTGGTGACTTTGTTACATAGGAATGTGGTGGCGATACGGCGTGTGCGTGTGTGGGGTGATTACAGATTACAGCTGTACATGTACCGTATACAGCACAAGGCAGAGGCAGCGCACCCTGGACATTGGCTGGTGCACAAAGCTTAGGCCTCCACCACCCCCGCCATGTCTGAGCCAGCGAACAACTAATAGGCCTTATTCACAACCTTATGGCCGCCATTGGCTGGTGCACAAAGCTTAGGCCTCCACCACCCCCGCCATATCTGAGCCAGCGAACAACTAATAGGCCTTATTCACAACCTTATGGCCACCATTGGCTGGTGCACAAAGCTTAGGCCTCCACCACCCCCGCCATGTCTGAGCCAGCGAACAACTAATAGGCCTTGTTCACAACCCTATGGCCACCATTGGCTGGTGCACAAAGCTTAGGCCTCCACCACCCCCGCCATATCTGAGCCAGCGAACAACTAATAGGCCTTGTTCACAACCCTATGGCCACCATTGGCTGGTTCACAAAGCTTAGGCCTCCACCACCCCTGCCATATCTGAGCCAGCGAACAACTAATAGGCCTTATTCACAACCCTATGGCCGCCATTGGCTGGTGCACAAAGCTTAGGCCTCCACCACCCCCGCCATATCTGAGCCAGCGAACAACTAATAGGCCTTATTCACAACCCTATGGCCGCCATTGGCTGGTGCACAAAGCTTAGGCCTCCACCACCCCCGCCATGTCTGAGCCAGCGAACAACTAATAGGCCTTGTTCACAACCCTATGGCCGCCATTGGCTGGTGCACAAAGCTTAGGCCTCCACCACCCCTGCCAAATCTGAGCCAGCGAACAACTAATAGGCCTTGTTCACAACCCTATGGCCGCCATTGGCTGGTGCACAAAGCTTAGGCCTCCACCACCCCCGCCATATCTGAGCCAGCGAACAACTAGTAGACCTTGTTCACAACCCTGTGGCCGCCATATACATAAGTCTGTGAAGTCCTATTTTTGCCATTTTTCTGGCCTGATGGAGCCAAAACAAGTCAATGGGTCCATCAAAATGGTTTCTGTCCATCTGTTCATTTTTGCCACGTATTTGTCACCCTCGTAACCGTCTGTTAGAAATGGATGAACCTCATTGGTCCTTTGGACCACTGATCCCTATTTAATGGACACACGTCGGCCACAAATCTGTGATTCACTGTCATGACCATGAGGCCAAATTTATCATGGGGTCAGCTAAAACAGAGGACAATTTACCACGAGAGACGTCTCACAACCTCTGAGACGTTGCGAATAGTTATTTCTCAGGCGCCCTTCCTCTTTTGCATTCGGGTTCTCAGAACGGTCCTGGCAAAATTCCATGTATATAATCCTCTGCTGTGGCAAGGGAGAAGAAGGAAATCAATCTCTGAGATTGTCTTGGGGTTCCCGTAAATTCGAGACCCTCCTGTAGATGCTACTCAAGGACATGGCCTGTTAACTGAGGAGATGTGGGCCTAGCATGGGGTATCCTCACCAGATAAGCTAGACGATGCAACCAAGCAATGTGGTGGACCACCTAATATAGCACAGGACATCCTCACCAGATAAGCTACATGATGCCACCAAGCAATGTGGTGGACAACCTGGTATAGCATGGGGCATCCTCACCGGATAAGCTACACGATGCCACCAAGCAATGTGGTGGACCACCTAGTATAGCACGGGGCATCCTTACTAGATAAGCTACACAATGCCACCAAGCAATGTGGTGGACAACCTGGTATAGCACGGGGCATCCTCACCGAATAAGCTACACAATGCCACCAAGCAATGTGGTGGACCACCTAGTATAGCACGGGGCATCCTTACTAGATAAGCTACACAATGCCACCAAGCAATGTGGTGGACAACCTAGTATAACATGGGTCATCCTCACCAGATGAGCTACACAATGCCACCAAGCAATGTGGTGGACCACCTAGTATAACACGGGGCATTCTCACCAGATAAGCTATACAATGCCACCAAGCAATGTGGTGGACCACCTAGTATAACACAGGGCATTCTCACCAGATAAGCTACACAATGCCACCAAGCAATGTGGTGGACCACCTAGTATAACATGGGGCATCCTCACCAGATGAGCTACACAATGCCACCAAGCAATGTGGTGGACAACCTGGTATAACATGGGGCCTCCTCACCAGATAAGCTACACGATGCCACCAAGCAATGTGGTGGACCACCTAGTATAACACGGGGCATCCTCACCAGATAAGCTATACAATGCCACCAAGCAATGTGGTGGACCACCTAGTATAACACGGGGCATCCTCACCAGATAAGCTATACAATGCCACCAAGCAATGTGGTGGACCACCTAGTATAACACGGGGCATCCTCACCAGATAAGCTATACAATGCCACCAAGCAATGTGGTGGACAACCTGGTATAACATGGGGCCTCCTCACCAGATAAGCTACACAATGCCACCAAGCAATGTGGTGGACAACCTGGTATAACATGGGGCCTCCTCACCAGATAAGCTACACGATGCCACCAAGCAATGTGGTGGACCACCTAGTATAACATGGGGCATCCTCACCAGATGAGCTACACAATGCCACCAAGCAATGTGGTGGACAACCTGGTATAACATGGGGCCTCCTCACCAGATAAGCTACACGATGCCACCAAGCAATGTGGTGGACCACCTAGTATAACATGGGGCCTCCTCACCAGATAAGCTACACGATGCCACCAAGCAATGTGGTGGACCACCTAGTATAACATGGGGCATCCTCACCAGATGAGCTACACAATGCCACCAAGCAATGTGGTGGACAACCTGGTATAACACGGGGCCTCCTCACCAGATAAGCTACACGATGCCATCAAGCAATGTGGTGGACCACCTGGTCACCCTTAAGCTCTATGATATCTGAATGGATGGCGTTAGATCACCTGCTATACCTCGGGCTTCAAAACAGTTATGATAGCAAAACTTTTTGTGCCAAAGGTATCAGAAAACAGAAAATAGGGAGGGCGGTCAAGGGGCACAATCATCACTAGGCCTTCAGTCACTTTGGGCAAAGGTTTCCTTTTTGTCTATTGCTCTGCATATAACACTTGGCTGTGTTCCTTCTTGACGCCCCTTCCCCAACCCCCAGTACCCCCTTGACGCATCTTCTTGCCAACCTCCTACCTATGAGTATCTGAAAAGAGGAGCCGCAGATGAGAAGACTTTCCATTCAAAGCCCTGAAAGTCCTTCAAAGTAGCTTAAGGAACAATTTAAAGGCGAGTCCAGGAAGAACCAAGACCTGCTTAAATTTGGGTCCCAAACTGAAGTTTATTTACGCTAGTGTTGATGTTTTTGGAGTAGGTAACTCAATAAGCTTAGCGGAGGAGACCTCTGTGATCCCAGTTATCCCACTTGTCAATGAAGAGTTGGCCCCACTTCATTTAGTAGTTTTCATGGCATCCATTTTGGTTTGTTCCCTCTAGACATCAGGGACAGGACCCGACTCATTTTTGAGATTGGCGAGGAGACGCGCCCTCCAGGGTTTTAGTAACACCCAATGTCCTCATAAATCAGCGTGAAGGTCACCATACTCAGAAATAAAATGTTGTGGCCTCCATCATGTTACTTCTGGCCTCCAGCGCAGTAACTACTACGTATATCACCGACCTGTCATACACAACCGCCGAGGCCATGAGATTGTGGGCTCAGGGTGGACGAAAACCAGTTCTCCTGGTTGTTCAGCGATAGGTGAGAACGTGAACCTTTCGCACTTGTTATAGCGTGATCTGTATCTGGATGTGGGAAACTTCAGCTCCACCATATTCACAAAGACCATGTGGGTTCCTTGTAACCCGACTTTACGGGAAACCTCATAACTTCTGTAAACACCTATCAAATACCTTCAGTCAGAACCGGACGGACCGGAAATGTTACTGGTGAGACGTTCGTCCTGTAAACATAGAAACAAATACCAATCCAATGGTCTATGTCCTCCAGGATCTGGCTGGAAAGAGTGGTTGGATGGAACGTCAAAACATACCTAGGGGTATACAGGGTGCACATCCAGGGGGATAAGTGGGAGGTTCAGATGTGGTGACCCTGGGGGTGGGAACTCACTGAAATTTTGGCCCTTTTGCATGCCCGTCTCTTTCATAGCTTGTGAGCACATTGTACGTGAAGAACATGACTGAAGATATCTTCCATCATAAGTGACAGATGGAGGGGGCTCCGTCCGTGTCCGATACTCACAGTCGGATGGGAGCAATGGACTCCTATAACGAGAGTGTGAATGTAGACTAATCTAGCCTAGTCTGCACATTGGTTTTATTGGTATGACCCAGAATGTTTCTGAGAATAATCGGGAAATTGTGACCTCAGTTGGCCATTTTGACGTCTTCGAAGAGTCGCCTAAAGGTCACAAATAGACCGAGTCACTTCAATGTTCGCTCTTCATTCCTCCTCTTCTTCTTTACCCGTATCAAACCACTATATCTACTGGTATATGTTACTCCCCTTTAAAGGGATCCTTTGAGGGTATTCTGGGACACCAACCCACCGTCCTCATGGTCCAGGAGTTTAGTGTCCCAAATCTCCCTGCTGTAAAGTCATCTGCACCACCTTTAGCCTGAGGCCCCACGTTGCAGGAACAGAGCTTTTGCTGTTGCAGATTTTGTAGAAGTTTTCTTGAGCCAAAGCCAGGAAAGGTCACAGAAGGAACGAAGGATTATGAAGATAATCTTGTTTCCCTTAGTCCTAACAGCGGCACAATATGGGAAGTCTTGTGCCGCTGGTAGGACGACAGGGAACGAAGGATTATGAAGATAATCTTGTTTCCCTTAGTCCTAACAGCGGCACAATATGGGAAGTCTTGTGCCGCTGGTAGGACAACAGGGAACGAAGGATTATGAAGATTATCTTGTTTCCCTTAGTCCTAACAGCGGCAAAATATGGGAAGTCTTGTGCCGCTGGTAGGACAACAGGGAACGAAGGATTATGAAGATTATCTTGTTTCCCTTAGTCCTAAGAGCGGCACAAGACTTCCCATATTGTGCCGCTGGTAGGATGACAAGGAACGAAGGATTATGAAGATTATCTTGTTTCCCTTAGTCCTAACAGCGGCACAAGACTTCCCATATTGTGCCGCTGGTAGGACGACATGGAAAGGGAAATATCTAGGAAGTTCTTAGACTTCTCCCTTCTGGACAATCCATTCCTGGCTTTGGCTCAAAAATACGCAGGAAAATTTGCAACAAAAAAAAATCTGCCATGTGGGGCCTCAGCCTCATACTCACCCTATAGCTATTCTCCAGACGGACTCATCTCTGGGTAAGGATAAGGGTTTGAGTTCTTAATGCAGGGCAAGTTGGGCCACAAAACCCCAGTCCATAAGGACCTTTGGGTGGTTTTAGTGTCCCATATTGACCTGACATAATAAAATGAAGGTCAAATAATCATGTCTGTATCTACACATTGCAGATACCAGCGACACATGGACAACACAAGAAGAATGAAGGTGGTGCGGAGGAGAAAGAGTCTGTAAGAACAGATGAGCCAATGGGTTATGTGAGGACACCAATGGCCGGTTATACAACCAGCGCAGAAGATACGATTTATAGGGAAGATAATATTAGCAGAGCTCCGACAGACTATACAAAGACTCATAAACATGAACATCATGACTTGTCTCGTCAAGAACATCTAAACGTTGGCCAAGCAGATGTTCATGGGTCAACCTCCCGTCATGAAGAAATTAAACTTACTGATGACGTATCCTCCTTTACCGACACCACAAAGCTTTATAAAAACGTTAGTGAGCGCACGATCCAAGACATTGATACCAAACAACACGATGGTGTGGATGAGGACCACAGGAGTGTCCACGCGAGACAGCCAACAGTAGATCCTGCCGTGAAGAACGTGGCGTATAAGCCTCATCATTTTACTCATACGTCTGAGGAGTCTTCTGCTCTCAGGTAACCTCACATGGTGTCTCCTACATGAAAGGACCTAAGAGATGTTGAATACATTTTATTGTTGCCATTGGCATTAAGAAGGTCCACATGTTTGTTACAAATGGGGTTAGGTTTGGTTTTTACCAAATTTTTGAATAATTTGTCACATGGGGGAACATAATACATAATACATACCTATATCGTTATGGATGATTATACCCCATACAAATACTTACTGCCTATCTCTTCCAGATCGGACGATGACTCGTCTGCTCCTCATGTCTCTAGCGCACCTTATATCCACCATTATAGAGCCACAGAAGATCATTCAGGAATTCATGAACCTACAGACAGAAAGGAAGTAGCAAACATGAGTGTACCATCAGAAGACAGACCTCCGTCCCAGGAAATATACACTCATACTGAGCAATCGCATCCATCGACTGCCCCGAGTCAGCCACGGGAAGATCTGACTCAGCTGAAGGACCAAGAAGCAAAAAATTCCAAGTCAGAACTTGGCAACTTTGAAGACTTGGAAAGTTCTAAATCGAAAGAATTTCATTCTGGAGACCCAACTTGTAGGGTCATAGAGTCAACCGAGCTCGGTGACGGAAGTGACCACAAAGAGGCCATTGAGTACTATAATATTTACTCGCAAAATGTGCCGGATATAGAAAGACCACAACATGGAGACTATGAGTCAGAAGACCATCAACAGTCACGTAGTCAGTTAGAAGAACCATTGTATAAACATGCACAGTCAGAGGTAATGGACCACAAATATGGACCATCTGAGGAACTGGTTCACGAACATGCACCATCTGAGGAATTGGTTCACAAATTTGCTCAATCTGAGGAACAACATGGTTCATATGCCCCATCTGATGAACTAGTTCACAAATATGCACCATCTAAGGAGTCTGTTCATCCCCATGCACCATCTGAGGAACTGGTTCACAAATTTGCTCAATCTGAGGAACAACATGGTTCATATGCCCCATCTGATGAACTAGCTCACAAATATGCCGAAACTGAGGAACTAGTTCATGAATATGCACCATCTAAGGAGTCTGTTCATACCCACGCACCATCTGAGGGACAAATTCACACATATACACCTTCAGAAGAACCAGATAACAAATATGTACCATCTAAAGAACCACGTTACACCTATGCAACATCTGAGGAACTGGTTCACATAGACGCAGCGCCAGATAAGTTAGTTCATACGTATAAGCAACCAGAGGAGCCAGATCACCATTCAGAAGAGGAAAGTCATCGCTACACATACGAGCAACCAGAGGAGTCAGCGCTCCACAATGTCCAATCTGAACAGTTGGCTTATAAACTATCCAGGGCACCAACCCTCCCTTATGAAGAATTAGACAGACCGATCACCACATATGACCAATTAATGGATTCCCATCTCCCGGACACTCCACCAAAGGAGGCAGAAGAACATGAACATGCCGAGGAAACATTGGTAAAGTATACGCAACCAGAGGATCCACCACAAAAGATCACCCCACATGTGCCCCAAATATCAGAGGAGTTATACTACCAACAAACACCAGCAGAAAAACCAGATCACCAATATGGCCAACTAGAGGAGTTGCATTCCCATCACCAGCACTCCACGGAGCCAGAGGATGAACCAGCACCATCAGAGGAGCTAGATGTCAGGTATACACATCCAGGAATCCACCAGGATAAACATGAAAGCCCAGAAGATTCCCATTTAAGAAAATATTATTCAGAAAAGGAGAGTGTTCAGACTCCAGAGGAGAAAATAAGGATGTCTGAAGAAAGTGACCATAGGTGGACACAGTCTACAGAGCGAGAAGGGTACATGGACCTTCACGCAACAGAAACACAAAGTGGACATGTCTCCTCAATAGAGCAAGATAAAGCTGAGAAAAGACCAGAAAAAAACTGGGAGCAGCAATATACAGAGAGTCCTCCTGAAGAAGACCACCACAAGGATGATGTACCATCTGAGGCCTACCATAAAGATGAGCGAGAGCAAGAAGCACAACAAGAAGATCCAAAGACCTTAGGTACACACACTGTCAAGCCAGAGCATAGAGATCTACCAACACATACAGGTTATGAAGTGACCGATGGACATTTACAATCCCGCGAATCACCCTCAGAGGCGTCCAGAGGTCCCCAAGCAGAAGACACCTTGGGCAAACATACTGAGAAAGGCATAAATGGACATCCTGAACATGAAGAATTGGAGAACGGTGAAGACAGACCGGACGGACCTAAAGTGTCAGAGGAAACACATGGAGAAAGTCCAGGCGAGACGGTGTCAGAGACAGAGGAAGCTCCAGAAGAAATTAATTTTGATTTTCTAGAGGTAAGAAAGCTCCATTACTTTGGTGTCATATCATGGCCGATTTGTAGGTACAGAACCTGTCAGAACGCAGAGCGGATCTGTCACCAGAACCAGCAAATCAACCAGGCCCACAGATAGATAGGTTAAGTTCTCCAGAATCAAATTGCTTAGATATTGTCCCCCGCTCTAGTTATATATACCCCAGATTGTGCCCAGTATTCCATATGTGGTCGGACCAGTGATTCGGTCCTTGCCGTGGGCATCTCTCCTCCTCTCCTTGCTGCCCGTACTGTATTTGCCTTGGCAGCAGCCGTCTGGCATTGGTTGCTACAATAAATCTTGCCGTCTCCCAATATCCCCAGGTCAGTTGGAGTTCGGCCCAGGCCAGGACAAGGTATTTACGTCCTAGGCCCCTTGTTTTCTGTATTGTCCCTTGTGGGTTTTTCGGTGTATACAGGACGGTCGTAGGACTCGTCGGTGGTTGAGGTGCTCGGAAAGAAACCTGAAGTCATGAGCACAGAATTCTTCTCGCAGGTCGGCCATCTGTTTACCAACGACAGGGCAATATCTGTTTTTTGGCCGAGGCTGTGTACTTAATACACACCCTGCAGTTTTTTGGCCAGGGATACACCTTGACAAACACCTCTTATTATCATATGGAAGCCGCGGTATTAGTGGAGGATTTCCCATCTAGGATGAACCGAGAACAGAAGAATCGCAGGTGTTGTCCGTAGCACGTTCTGGCAGTACTATAGTTAATGGTGGTTACAAGAGCGAGCAGCGACTTGACTGGACTGATCTCGTCTGTAAACAGGGGCCTTAATCCAGGAAGAACTGCTCGCCATGCATGACAACTGGCCGCCATTAGCTTCTTAGATCTGTATTAGGGCCTTCACCAAAACTAAGAGTGGTGAGGACCAAGGAAACATCAAGCTAGAAGCTCCAGGGGGTTGGTAGGTGGCTTATGGGTTGTAGGACCTGATGCTTCACTTCTTCAATTGTCTGCATGGTGGACCATCATCTATTGGCTGCCACATGGCTTTGATGGAAGGTGAGAAGTGGAAACCAGTATCGTGGTGTCATAGAGCGCACCATCAGCCGTGACGTATCTTACGGCTCTGTAGAGATAAACCACAGGGACTACATGGTCCCCAGAGACATGACGTTCCCGCACCAGGATATGGCTAATAGACATTTCTCAAGGTTGTCCTCATGCTGTAGTTCTCAGATCTCCATTCAGATTTCTTTGGTTTTCCATTCAGGGCACCAATGTCTTAGATACGACATTAATGAAGGGCCGAGCGTCGCTGGGCAAGAAACGATGTCACAGAACGCCGGTAACCAATGGCGCCTCACAAGAAGAGGTTGATCCTGAATACTGGATGTTCCGAGACTCCACAGGTATGGAAGATGGAGGAAACAAGACCAAGCCTAGATGTTCCTCCATAATAAGTTGTGAGATGTTCTTAGCTCCAGCTATGAGGGTGGTGAATGGAGAACGTCAGAGGAGGTGTCCACCAAGTCAGATACCGACCTCTGTGTATCGGAGGCTTCCGTTGCGTCTTCTCATTATCTGCCATCTCACGTTTTCCATGAAATTTCAGAGCCGAGATCCCCAGTAAAAGACGACGATGACGATGAAGGAAAAGAAGAGACATCTCCAGACGTTACCCCGGACAATTCTCCATCATCAGTGAAATCCCCAACGAAGAAGGGAGGGCTATTCTCCGGAATAATGTCCGGATCGAAACTAAAGGTAAGACAGATAAGTATATACAGTATATACCCAGTACTAGTACATCTATAATCACTATATACATGGTCACATGACAGGGGCGATTGAAAACCAAAAGTAAAACCACTGAAGAAGACGCTACAAGAGGAGAACCCAAAGAAGGCCGAGAGCCGACGTCTCCCGGGAAGAACAAGTCCGATTCTTCAAGGTAAAAACAGAACAATAAGAACGTCTAGGAGCGGGAAGATATTGTCTGAGGAGTCTAGAAGAGATACGTGTCTCCGTACTATAGCAGCACCTATACCTATATACACAGGGTAGACCTATATACTCCCAGTACACTATACATTCTCCCGGTGTCGGAGCAGTCACATGGCGTTACATGGCGCTGCCTATAGGACGATCTCCTGACTTACAGATAGTAGAGTTCGGCCTGCATACAGTGAGCGCCCCCTGGTGGGGATATCAGGAATTAACCCCTAGAGAACCATGGACATGACTGTTAACCCCTTCCTCAGCGTAAACCAGATATTAAGACCTTAACCAGTTGTCGTCTGTATCAGTAAATTCATAAAACGTAACCCCAGGCCCTTCCCCCACTGGCGCTCACCATGCTTTTCTTCCCCTTTACAGTCATTCTCCAAAATGGCTTCAAGCGCTGAAGATAAAGAAGAAGAAAGAGTCCAAAGCGAAGACAACGGAGGAGTGAAGTCTTATAGTCGGAGGACCAAGTACTGGCCGAGTGTGCGGGGGCGTCCCATCAGTGTATTCACATCTATAACAACCTCGCAACGTGTACAGCGAGCAGGCAAAACAGTCACTCAACAGTTATTTCAGGGCTTATTGGTTTGTTGGGGGAGGGGATAGATTTGGTTCCCTGATTTCACTTAATTTTGGTTTGTGTTTTCTAGACTTTTCTACGCTTTATGTAAATGTCCAACTCGTGTCGCTTTTCATTCCAATAATCCTGTAATTTATCGTTCTATACAGTCACCACTAGGGGGAGCTCACTACATACAGATTATACAGTCACCACTAGGAGGAGCTCACTACATACAGATTATACAGTCACCACTAGGAGGAGCTCACTACATACAGATTATACAGTCACCACTAGGGGGAGCGCACTACATACAGATTATACAGTCACCACTAGAGGGAGCTCACTACATACAGATTATACAGTCACCACTAGGTGGAGCTCATTACATACAGATTATACAGTCACCACTAGGAGGAGCTCACTACATACAGATTATACAGTCACCACTAGGAGGAGCTCACTACATACAGATTATACAGTCACCAC
The DNA here is from genome assembly GCF_031893055.1 of Leptodactylus fuscus. Classification (NCBI taxonomy): domain Eukaryota; kingdom Metazoa; phylum Chordata; class Amphibia; order Anura; family Leptodactylidae; genus Leptodactylus; species Leptodactylus fuscus. The sequence goes on from NC_134274.1 coordinate 88,190,139, forward strand.
TAGAGGGAGCTCACTACATACAGATTATACAGTCACCACTAGGGGGAGCTCACTACATACAGATTATACAGTCACCACTAGGAGGAGCTCACTACATACAGATTATATAGTCACCACTAAGGGGAGCTCACTACATACAGATTATACAGTCACCACTAGGAGGAGCTCACTACATACAGATTATACAGTCACCACTAGAGGGAGCTCACTACATACAGATTATACAGTCACCACTAGGAGGAGCTCACTACATACAGATTATACAGTCACCACTAGGAGGAGCTCACTACATACAGATTATATAGTCACCACTAGGAGGAGCTCACTACATACAGATTATATAGTCACCACTAAGGGGAGCTCACTACATACAGATTATACAGTCACCACTAGGGGGCGCTCACTACATACAGATTATACAGTCACCACTAGGGGGCGCTCACTACATACAGATTATACAGTCACCACTAGGGGGAGCTCACTACATACAGATTATACAGTCACCACTAGGAGGAGCTCACTACATACAGATTATACAGTCACCACTAGAGGGAGCTCAATACATACAGATTATACAGTCACCACTAGGGGGCGCTCACTACATACAGATTATACAGTCACCACTAGGGGGAGCTCACTATATACAGATTATACAGTCACCACTAGGTAGAGCTCACTACATACAGATGATATAGTCACCACTAGAGGGAGCTCACTACATACAGATTATATAGTCACCACTAGGAGGAGCTCACTACATACAGATTATACAGTCACCACTAGGAGGAGCTCACTACATACAGATTATACAGTCACTACTAGGGGGAGCTCACTACATACAGATTATACAGTCACCACTAGGGGGAGCTCACTACATACAGATTATACAGTCACCACTAGGAGGAGCTCACTACATACAGATTATACAGTCACTACTAGGGGGAGCTCACTACATACAGATTATACAGTCACCACTAGAGGGAGCTCACTACATACAGATTATACAGTCACCACTAGGGGGCGCTCACTACATACAGATTATACAGTCACCACTAGGGGGAGCTCACTATATACAGATTATACAGTCACCACTAGGTAGAGCTCACTACATACAGATGATATAGTCACCACTAGAGGGAGCTCACTACATACAGATTATATAGTCACCACTAGGAGGAGCTCACTACATACAGATTATACGGTCACCACTAGGGGGCGCTCACTACATACAGATTATACAGTCACCACTAGGAGGAGCTCACTACATACAGATTATACAGTCACTACTAGGGGGAGCTCACTACATACAGATTATACAGTCACCACTAGGGGGAGCTCACTACATACAGATTATACAGTCACCACTAGGAGGAGCTCACTACATACAGATTATACAGTCACTACTAGGGGGAGCTCACTACATACAGATTATACAGTCACCACTAGGGGGCGCTCACTACATACAGATTATACAGTCACCACTAGAGGGAGCTCACTACATACACATTATACAGTCACCACTAGGGGGAGCTCACTACATACAGATTATACAGTCACCACTAGGGGGAGCTCACTACATACAGATTATACAGTCACCACTAGGAGGAGCTCACTACATACAGATTATACAGTCACCACTAGGGGGAGCTCAATACATACAGATTATACAGTCACCACTAGGGGGCGCTCACTACATACAGATTATACAGTCACCACTAGGAGGAGCTCACTACATACAGATTATACAGTCACCACTAGGAGGAGCTCACTACATACAGATATACAGTCACCACTAGGAGGAGCTCACTACATACAGATTATACAGTCACCACTAGAGGGAGCTCACTACATACAGATTATATAGTCACCACTAGGAGGAGCTTACTACATACAGATTATATAGTCACCACTAGGAGGAGCTTACTACATACAGATTATACAGTCACTACTAGGGGGAGCTCACTACATACAGATTATACAGTCACCACTAGGGGGAGCTCACTACATACAGATTATACAGTCACCACTAGGAGGAGCTCACTACATACAGATTATACAGTCACTACTAGGGGGAGCTCACTACATACAGATTATACAGTCACCACTAGGGGGCGCTCACTACATACAGATTATACAGTCACCACTAGAGGGAGCTCACTACATACACATTATACAGTCACCACTAGGGGGAGCTCACTACATACAGATTATACAGTCACCACTAGGGGGAGCTCACTACATACAGATTATACAGTCACCACTAGGAGGAGCTCACTACATACAGATTATACAGTCACCACTAGGGGGAGCTCAATACATACAGATTATACAGTCACCACTAGGGGGCGCTCACTACATACAGATTATACAGTCACCACTAGGAGGAGCTCACTACATACAGATTATACAGTCACCACTAGGAGGAGCTCACTACATACAGATATACAGTCACCACTAGGAGGAGCTCACTACATACAGATTATACAGTCACCACTAGAGGGAGCTCACTACATACAGATTATATAGTCACCACTAGGAGGAGCTTACTACATACAGATTATATAGTCACCACTAGGAGGAGCTTACTACATACAGATTATACAGTCACCACTAGAGGGAGCTCACTACATACAGATTATATAGTCACCACTAGGAGGAGCTTACTACATACAGATTATACAGTCACCACTAGGAGGAGCTCACTACATACAGATTATACAGTCACCACTAGGAGGAGCTCACTACATACAGATTATACAGTCACCACTAGGGGGAGCTAACTACATACAGATTATATAGTCACCACTAGGGGGAGCTCACTACATACAGATTATACAGTCACCACTAGGAGGAGCTCACTACATACAGATTATACAGTCACCACTAGGAGGAGATCACTACATACAGATTATACAGTCACCACTAGGAGGAGCTCACTACATACAGATTATACAGTCACCACTAGAGGGAGCTCACTACATACAGATTATACAGTCACCACTAGGAGGAGCTCACTACATACAGATTATACAGTCACCACTAGGAGGAGCACACTGCATACAGATTGTACAGTCACCACTAGGAGGAGCACACTGCATACAGATTGTACAGTCACCACTAGGGGGAGCTGGTTCAGTATAGTATAGTCTAGTTGGGATTGAGTTGCGATACCAGACACTGCCGCTCCACAAGACTGATTTTTAATCAGTATGTAGTGAGCTCCTCCTAGTGGTGACTGTATAATCTGTATGTAGTGAGCGCCCCCTAGTGGTGACTGTATAATCTGTATGTATTGAGCTCCCCCTAGTGGTGACTGTATAATCTGTATGTAGTGAGCTCCCTCTAGTGGTGACTGTATAATCTGTATGTAGTGAGCTCCTCCTAGTGGTGACTGTATAATCTGTATGTAGTGAGCTCCTCCTAGTGGTGACTGTATAATCTGTATGTAGTGAGCGCCCCCTAGTGGTGACTGTATAATCTGTATGTATTGAGCTCCTCCTAGTGGTGACTGTATAATCTGTATGTAGTGAGCTCCCCCTAGTGGTGACTGTATAATCTGTATGTAGTGAGCTCCCCCTAGTGGTGACTGTATAATGTGTATGTAGTGAGCTCCCTCTAGTGGTGACTGTATAATCTGTATGTAGTGAGCGCCCCCTAGTGGTGACTGTATAATCTGTATGTAGTGAGCTCCCCCTAGTAGTGACTGTATAATCTGTATGTAGTGAGCTCCTCCTAGTGGTGACTGTATAATCTGTATGTAGTGAGCTCCCCCTAGTGGTGACTGTATAATCTGTATGTAGTGAGCTCCCCCTAGTAGTGACTGTATAATCTGTATGTAGTGAGCTCCTCCTAGTGGTGACTGTATAATCTGTATGTAGTGAGCGCCCCCTAGTGGTGACCGTATAATCTGTATGTAGTGAGCTCCTCCTAGTGGTGACTATATAATCTGTATGTAGTGAGCTCCCTCTAGTGGTGACTATATCATCTGTATGTAGTGAGCTCTACCTAGTGGTGACTGTATAATCTGTATATAGTGAGCTCCCCCTAGTGGTGACTGTATAATCTGTATGTAGTGAGCGCCCCCTAGTGGTGACTGTATAATCTGTATGTAGTGAGCTCCCCCTAGTAGTGACTGTATAATCTGTATGTAGTGAGCTCCCCCTAGTAGTGACTGTATAATCTGTATGTAGTGAGCGCCCCCTAGTGGTGACTGTATAATCTGTATGTAGTGAGCTCCCCCTAGTAGTGACTGTATAATCTGTATGTAGTGAGCTCCTCCTAGTGGTGACTGTATAATCTGTATGTAGTGAGCTCCCCCTAGTGGTGACTGTATAATCTGTATGTAGTGAGCTCCCCCTAGTAGTGACTGTATAATCTGTATGTAGTGAGCTCCTCCTAGTGGTGACTGTATAATCTGTATGTAGTGAGCGCCCCCTAGTGGTGACCGTATAATCTGTATGTAGTGAGCTCCTCCTAGTGGTGACTATATAATCTGTATGTAGTGAGCTCCCTCTAGTGGTGACTATATCATCTGTATGTAGTGAGCTCTACCTAGTGGTGACTGTATAATCTGTATATAGTGAGCTCCCCCTAGTGGTGACTGTATAATCTGTATGTAGTGAGCGCCCCCTAGTGGTGACTGTATAATCTGTATGTATTGAGCTCCCTCTAGTGGTGACTGTATAATCTGTATGTAGTGAGCTCCTCCTAGTGGTGACTGTATAATCTGTATGTAGTGACCTCCCCCTAGTGGTGACTGTATAATCTGTATGTAGTGAGCGCCCCCTAGTGGTGACTGTATAATCTGTATGTAGTGAGCGCCCCCTAGTGGTGACTGTATAATCTGTATGTAGTGAGCGCCCCCTAGTGGTGACTGTATAATCTGTATGTAGTGAGCTCCCCTTAGTGGTGACTATATAATCTGTATGTAGTGAGCTCCTCCTAGTGGTGACTATATAATCTGTATGTAGTATACACTGCATACAGATTGTACAGTCACCACTAGGAGGAGCACACTGCATACAGATTGTACAGTCACCACTAGGGGGAGCTGGTTCAGTATAGTATAGTCTAGTTGGGATTGAGTTGCGATACCAGACACTGCCGCTCCACAAGACTGATTTTTCCTCTCTCCCCGTATAACCTGTATAATAATATACAGTCACACAGTTGTCCGGCCTTTCTCGCTGAGCCCCAGCGCCCCTCCCCCCTCCTTTCCTTCTGTGGTCAGATGAAGCCAAATTTAGTCCCCACGGGGAAACAATTCCTTCCCAGTCCGGCGCAGCGATGTGTAATTTCCTTGGAAAACATCCTTCGTCAGTGTAATAACTACAACAATTAGTCATTAACCCTTCCCTGACTGCAGGACCCCGGGGCCGCCCGCACCAGACATAGCAGAGTAATGGAGGAGATGTTGTTGTTTTTACAGTTTCTACCTATGTCCGTGCATGTCGCTGCCTCTGCTAACTCCGGCAGTCACGTCACTCATGTGACTGAGCCGCTGCTCCATGGGAAATATGTGATATAAGAAATAATAACGTCCCGGGAAGGTCCGATCGGGGCTCAGAGAGACGAGATGTAATGAGCCCCATTACAGTGGCCAATATATAAAGCCGAGTTCAGGCTACGCATTAAATAAATCCCCCATTGTTGCGATGCAATTTTTGAACTTTTTTTTTGCTCGTTGCAAACTCCTTTGGGCGTTTTCTGCAAATTTTTTGTCCTTTTTATGTTACATATTTTTAATAGGCTTTTATGCCCTACAAACATTTTTGGAATTTTTGTGCTGTTTTTGCAAATTTCTGAATTTTTTTTTGCTTCCTTTGCAATTTTTTCCAGCGCAGCGTGATCCTGTTTCCTGCTGTTGCAGCTGCTGCTTGACATTGAGGGCTGCAGTGAAGTAATATACAGCCTATCTGAGCCCATATGTGACTGTTGGGCAGTGCCTAAAGGCCATGCAGCAAAGGGGGATCAAAGGTTACCCTTGTGGCTCAGGAACAGTACATGACCGAGCATGCTCACGTGAAAGCGGACCTTTCACCAACTGCAGAAACATCAACTCCATTTATCCTTCAACAGTCGCCGCTCCACTGATTCTGACGCAGTTGGAATTTTTTTTCTAGCCCTCACCATTCCCGAGCAATCAGCACAACTAGTTTCAGCTCCATTATGCTAATGAAGTTCCATACTGTCAGGTGGGCGGTCTTGAGCTGGAGAAGATAATCCGAGACTTCAGTCCCAACAGCTCAGGAACGGTGGGGGCTAGAAAAAAAATTCCAACTGCGCTGGAATCAGTGAAGCGACAGCTATTGAAGGATTCAAAGAGTGGGAAGTGGAGAAAGGTTCCCTTTAAGTCACATGGCAGATTGCAGGCCAAATATCTGATATGGAGAGCAGAGTATATAGGAGGTTACGGAATCTTCTCTCTTCTTTTTGCCTGGGTGATATAACGATGTAAATGCAAATCTCTTATATGTAGTGATATTTATTAATTGATGATAATTGATTGGGTCGGTCTATAGGGTGCTGCCATAGGGGTCCATACAAACACAGCCCGTCTCCCGTATATCCATACTCTCCTGCTGTGATATATGACTAGTCATGCTCGGGGGCTTTCAAGCCACATTGCAGGGTAAGATTTAGCACTGACTATGGGGCAATTTGCTGGGTCTCATACCAATGTATAGCACATTATAGCGCTGTATGGCGCGTGCTCCTATATAGGGTGACGCTATCGACGCTGTTCATGTGAAGCCAAAGACATTGACGCCCTGTCCTTGTACAGTCAGTGTCACTACAGGGCAGAATGAAGGGGGGCGCTGTGGCCCCAGGACCAGAAGTCCATTGGCCCTGCATGACCTCTGACCTTTTTGTACACGACGCAGCTCCTGTCACACTTTTCTACCGTCACGTTTGGCGGAGGCGACACTTTTTATACTGTTATAATTCCTATTGTATCTCACGATCAGTCTGATTGTATCGCTGTAGCCTTTGGGGGCTGACGCGGGGGGGTTTGTGCTTTTTTTGGTGCTTTCTATAATGACACGATGAAGTTTCCTAAAATAAATGTGTAGAAAGTAACCGCGAGTCTGGCGATTTCTTCACGTGCTTGGAAGTGTCTGCAATTCCTCTGCCAGGTCTATGGGGGGCGCTCTACTCTCTTCATCAGGCCGCGCTCTCTGTCAGCGCTGATATTGGAGCGCGCTCGCACCTACTACATGTTGTCCACACCGCGGCTACACGGATCTCGTTCGGTTGTCGGCCACTGGTGGGATCTTGGGTGTCAACTCTTGTTTGGCTGATTGAGGCCCCAAAGAAAACATTTGGGACTCTCCGATCTTCACCATTGGTGGCCCACCCAAGGCAAGTGTGGCCATAGAGCCACGTGTAAGAAGCATCAGGAGAAGACGCCCTTTACTCCCTTTCTACTAAAAGACACAACGTTCTCATTTTCCGTTCTCAGAGCCATACGAGGGCTTGATTTTTGCAAGACAAGTTGTACTTCAAAATGGCACCATCTATTAGGGTCCATTCACACGGAGTAACGTGCCACATGACCTGTAGGACGGGATTATGGGACACATTACAAAGCAGTCAGGGCTTAGAGGAGCAATACCAATGTCAGCCTGAGGGCGGCGCCGCTACTATAGGGGCCGAAACCTAAAGTCACTAAAACTGCAACAGAGACTGTAGACAAGGGCTCAGGGGCACCCACACATACAGTCAATGATAGGATGTACTGTAACCACCACTAGGGGGAGCTACTAGGAAATGTGAAGGAACGGAGAACGGAACACCAGAGTCCTGATACATTCCACCACACCCAACACACAGACTCTCCGCTAGCAATGAGGTCCCAGTAAGGAATGTCCCAGCCAATGTGGGTGTTATTACGGGGAAAGGGGTTCATACTTCTTCATATTTTTCTATAGTCACCACTAGGGGGCGCTTGTATAATGCAGACTCCAATGGGGCATGCGAGGGCTTCCCCAGCATGGACATGGATGGACTATCAGAGCAGACGTCTAGGGCGGGAGTAAGGTGAGGCCTAGTTCAGCAAGGCCTGAGTAGGGTCCGGAGACAAGGCCCAATGAGACCTAGTGAGTGGCCCGGCCGCCCGGGTTGTGCTGATCTACCCAAGCCCTATAGAGACAGCATGGCAAGGAATGGCAAGTGGCAGTGTGGGAGGTGCAAGCCCATGGGCTCGGATACAGGGCACAGCGTGGGTGGTAAAACATCCAATAGAGGAGGCCATACCACGTACGAGGACCCAGGACCACATCATACCAGGCACACCATATGGGCACAGCAGATTGGGGGCTCATTGTGGCAGTCTGATGTCTTACACAGACAATAGGGCATTACGTATGTTCTCAGGAGGACTCTGCATCTCCACCTTCTCCACCGCTCATCTTGGCCTAGGACATTGGAGATGGACGTCAGATTTTACGGTCACATCTAACAAGTACAAATGAGTGGACGCCTTGTCCGACCTTCAGATTTCAGGTAGTCTCTTCAGAAGTCGTTCTACATAGGCGGACAGCAGTGGGAAGGTGGACAGGCAGGTCGGGGACAGCTGGAGATTGCATTGTAGAGTGTCCAGGAGGGTCAGATGTGAACGCGCTTTACTACAGGAATCCACGTGTCTAGTGACCTTACGTCTGACCTTACCTTATCTCCCACCACTTCGTTCCATTGGAGTTCTTGCAGAGGATCTCTTCCAAGTACCTGAGCTGGACGGCCACTTCATCCCAGATATTCTTCCTCATTTGGATCCTGGGAAACATGAAAAGTGTTTGTGACCACCACGTACTTTAAGTCGTGGTCTAGATAGTGGGACCATACTGGTGGCCATTACTGAGTCCATCAAGTTGTATATTACAGGGCTGTAGGCACATCGTGTACCGCCATATGGTACCTATGGATGATACCTTACTATCCATTCAGATGGCCAACTATATAGTATAAGGATGCATCCTGGGATGTTGGCCTGGCTATAGGGGAGAAGGTCTCTCTAGTAGGACACTTTTAGCTGACCAGTTCTCCATAGGCCTTGGTTTCAGATTAGAGGGCTGAGGGGTACAAGATGGACCCACATTAGGCTATGGGCAATGTACAAGGGATCATATAGTACGGCCCCATAATACAGCCTGGGCGCGGTACACTTAGGATAGTTTGTCATACGTATGGTAGTACTTCATCCTCAGGTCCTCCACACCTTCACTAGTCATGTCAATGGTTGCAACTTCCCTTTCATTGCTGCCGCTGATACCTGTAGGACACAATACACACAGTGCACATGGTGAACATGGTTCATTGAGGAGAGTCTGGGGGTGCAGGATTTTTGGAGGTCGGAAGGACATCGGGTGGCAGGTTAATATTACTGGTCGCCATGCTATCCCAGAACTGCTGATCTGTGGGGAAATTGACTGTCGGACTCTCCAAGAGGTAATACTGATTGTCCTTTAATATGTCCCAAACAGATGAATGCCCCCCTCAATGTCCCCCTTCATTGGCCCCCACACAGAGGTGAGTATTAGTTCAGAACTCGCCTCGCTACTCCCCGATTCCGCTTTGTCTTTGTTCCAGTTGTGATAGATCGTGTGTGACCGAAGCAGGAAGGAGCGGGAGAAGCCGGGGAACAGACGGGGAGAAGCTGGGGAGCAGACGGGGAGAAGCCGGGGAGCAGACGGGGAGAAGCCGGAGAGCAGACGGGGAGAAGCCGGGGAACAGACGGGGAGGAGACGGGGAGAAGCCGGGGAGGAGACGGGGAGAAGCCGGGGAGTAGACGGGGAGAAGCCGGGGAACAGACGGGGAGGAGACGGGGAGGAGACGGGGAGAAGCCGGGGAGTAGACGGGGAGAAGCCGGGGTGCAGACGGGGAGAAGCCGGGGAGGAGACGGGGAGCAGATGGGGAGAAGCTGGGGAGGAGACGGGGAGAAGCCGGGGAGCAGACGGGGAGAAGCCGGGGAGCAGACGGGGAGAAGTTGGGGAGGAGACGGGGAGGAGACGGGGAGGAGACGGGGAGAAGCCGGGGAGCAGACGGGGAGAAGCCGGGGAACAGACGGGGAGGAGACGGGGAGGAGACGGGGAGAAGCCGGGGAGTAGACGGGGAGAAGCCGGGGTGCAGACGGGGAGAAGCCGGGGAGGAGACGGGGAGCAGATGGGGAGAAGCCGGGGAGGAGACGGGGAGAAGCCGGGGAGCAGACGGGGAGAAGCCGGGGAGAAGTCGGGGAGCAGACGGGGAGAAGCCGGGGAGGAGACGGGGATAAGCCGGGGAGGAGATGGGGAGAAGCCGGGGAGCAGACGGGGAGAAGCTGGGGAGGAGAGGGGGAGAAGCCGGGTAGCAGACGGATACCTACTGCACTGACACCTCTCACTCCCCGCAACGTGTAGGCCGTAAGCCTGAGCCAGAAAGTGTTAGGGCCAGGGTGAGAACCGGATCACTTGTACCCCGTGTATATTGCTATATGAATGTGAATATTATCAGGCTGTATTCACACTGTTCCAAAATTCGGACAGCTACTAAATGCCATGAAAATGAGCAGAAGCCGCCAGGCCCGGGATGTATTGCAGCATAATAAATGGCGCCTTGTCTGAATAAGGCCTTACACTTCTCCGTTTAGGATTCTCTCTCTTTAGAGTTTCCTAGATAAAAGCTCTGCCATATTAGGATGACTGAGGGCTCATCCACTAGGGGGCGCTGCTCACCCGTCATTTGGGATAGACCTGCCCATGTCCTGTTCTTTGCATGACATTTACTAACAGCACAATGCAAAGGTCTGGATAGGGTTAATATCAGAACGAAGCCTCGCCATATTCATGCCCAGGTATGGCAGGATGGCATTACGCTGATCTTGAAAACGAGGAATTTGACCAAATAACTGAGAAAAATCCACAGAAAAGCAATGAATGGGGTCTGACAGTCGGGGGCTGGGTTGGGCCCCTGTCCAGTGCATTTGCATTGGAAAAATGAGGACTGATAGTGGTAACAGGGGCCGGATCGGTAAGCTCGGCCGGCTGCCGGCAGTTTCCCAGGGCCCTGGCACACACAGAGGCCTCCTGCCAGTGCTATACTGTCCCTATTAATATAGGGACAGTATACATCGGGAGGACTGAGGACACTGGGGCGGCAGCTTCACCTACGGCTGCCATCTAATAAAGAAGTTTCTCTGCAGCCGGGCCTTCCCCCTCCCCCTCCCAGCAATCATTGCCTAGCCTATATCGTACTGTGTGGAGACAGAGAGAAGTCTGCTGCGATGATCCACTTTCTGCTTCACAAATGTAAGCCAGAGAACTCTCCAGCGCCGCCTCCTCTTCTTCTGCAACGAGGTCTTCACCGCGTCTTCTTCCGGCGGCGCCTTCTTACTTCTAGGCCTCGGCCCTAGGGGAAGCCGACTGTGCATGCCCGCTGGCCACGAGAAAATGGCCGCTTACAATACTGTGGAAGCGGCCATTTGCCCTAGGCCTAGAAGTAAGAAGGCGCCGCCGGATGAAGACCTTGTTGCAGAAGAAGAGGAGGCGGCGCTGGGGATGCCCCCAGTGCTGCGAGAGAGCTCATTTACATACCGAGAAAAAAAGGGATTGTAGGCGAATGGCGGCACGGAGACGAAAAGGAAAGGTAGGAGAAGAATAGACTTTCTTAAGGCTATTCCGACGTGGTACCTAGAAAAAATAGTGTGTGACTGATAGGATCCCTTTAAAGATTTTGCAGAGATTTTCTTTAAATATCTTGTGGTCACAGTCTTGTTGTCTTGATCAGTTGGATACGACCATAATTTAGGACTTTTCTAAGAATCGGCTATGATTTCCTTATAGTGGCCGGGATATCTTCTCATACATGTAGTGTCCCTGCCTGATCACCCGGCTACAATAAGAACATCCGAGCTGGTCCCTGACAAGTCCTAGACCTTCTCCGTGCTGCCATTCGTCTACAATCCCGGTTCTTCTCTGTATGTACTCCATAGGAGCGTACTGCGCTTGCGTCCACCCAAAACATGGCCGCCCACATGTGAAGTCGACTCTGCTTGTGGCCCTCCGGCAGAGCCGACTTGCGCATGCGTTTCACTTAGACCCAGCCGAAAGAAGACGGTGAAGACGACGTAGCTGATGAAGATGGAAGCGGCGCTGGAGCAAGTTCTCTTACAGCATTGGGGCCGCCCCCAGTGCTGTCTGATCACTGGGGCCCGCCCCCAGTGCTGCAAAATAACTCATTTGCGTACCGAGAAAAACCGGGATTGTAGGCGAACAGTGGTGTGGAGTTATGACACTAGGGCAGCACATTTTGTCCCTCTTTATGGTCTTCAAAAGTTGGGAGGTATGCCTATGTTTAAATTATGTTTGATTTGTAGCAATGAGAATACACAACGCCTATCAGGTATTTAAAGTGATCGGATCAGCCTGGGTAGAGCGTTCCGGAGAACAAGGTGCAGCTCAAGGCAAGGCCTGAGGAAGAGAGGTCATGGAGACGTAGGGAGCTGCACCAATATGGAGGGCTTTGGGGATGAGGGTAGAGGCGGGAAGCAGCTTGTTCAGTGCACAGAAGCAGCAAGAAGGGGCACCCCGACCCCATCCTGCACCCCAGGAGGCTTCCTGCCCTCCCCATGTGCAACACAGACGTCATTGACTCCTCACTTCTCCCATATTGTCCTCACCTCCTTCTAGTCAGTGGAGAGGTGGCGAGAGATAAGTCGCCTCAGAGATCTGTGATGGGCGTCTGCTCCTTGGGAGTAAGGAAGGAGTCAAGGGTTTCAATGAGACATTCTGGGTTATTGGAGAGGGGGGTGAGAGCGGGGAAGCAGGATTGTTTGGTGAGGTGTTTTCAGAGTGAACTTGTAATGGAGGAATCTGCTGACATATTTACTCCACCTGGGGCAACACTGAAGGGAATGTGGTCAGAGCTGGAAGGAGCGCGGGTCAGGTGGGTCATCCTCAAGTAGTAAGTTGTGTCAGGACAAGAGAGATGGCTAGTGATAGAGCCTGAGAGGCAGATTGTCAGACGTGTCTGTAAGTGGCCTCCTCCTCCCACTGGGTGGCGGCACAGCACCAGGTGTAAATAGGTGGGGGGTCCCAAATGGAACAACAACATGTTGTATGAGAGGAGATGGAGTCTCCCTCCCCGCATGTCATGGGAAGAACCTTCCCACCCGGAGCAATAAGACAATCCATGAGAGGAGATGGAGTCTTCCTCCCCGCAATGGCAGACTCATGGAAATATAACATTTTTTTGCACAAATAAGAATTTTTTGTTTCCAAAAATGGTGGTTTATTGAGTTTAGTGACCTACATGAAGTCCTGTTAATAATTCACCACCGAGCAGAGGATCGGAACGATCAGAATGGCTGATAGCTTGAAAAACGCTTTGGATACAGTGCGACACAGCCGTTGCCTCCCTATGTGTCGCGTCTCCGTCTCTTCCCATAAAGACAACTCTTATACAGTGATCCAGGCTGGGCGAGCACTGACAATTTTTTCTTTATTCTATTTACTTATATTTGGGATGAAGAGTGCCGCCCTACAGGAATGGCCACCATCAGGAAAGTCTTTGCCCTCAAGCAGACGTAGCGAGGTTGTGGCGGCGCCGCCTGTGCATTCTCTCTTTGTACATATGGATATAGGGAGACAAGCCGTGCGGATCTAGTCTGTTAGAGATCACTTTCGCGGGACGTTCCGCTCCTCGTACCGACCACTTGGTCACATCTCATTGTCCCATCATACTGTTACCTATATATCATATACATGATACATCCTTACTCATATTATAAATGGGAACGTTTCTGTGTTTGGATGTTTGTTCCGATATCATTTGTTCCGATATCACGCCGCAACGGGCAAACGGATTTCACTGAAATTTCGCATATACCTAGAAAGGCACCCGGAAAAGAACAAAGGCGCCTCACCATTCCGATATATTGCCAGATTTGCCGACTGCGAACACCAAATTCACGGTCCGTGTGGGCTGAAGGACCTGAGCTGAGGTCACCATGTCAGGCGCGGGCCTCCGATTGGACCAGGTAACTGCGGGCCGGCCGCACACTCACTGGAAGAAAATGGAGGCGTGCATGCCAGCAGCCACTGGAGCCCGGCGCGCGACGTGGAGTGGTGAGTCCGCCGGGGCGCCAGGGGTCGGAAGGGGTAGAGGGAACTGTGCCAAACTCCTGCAGACCGCCGTCTACCTGTGCCGCGCGCCGCAGCTGTGCTGCACGGTATGCCAACCTTATGCATCCCTGTAACCTCGGCACACGGGGAGCCTGGGGGTGGGGTGAGGCCGGGGTCGCAGGTTCGGGTGGGGGGGGGTGGTTAGAGAGGGCAATAATGGGGCACAGGGTGGGGGGTATAGGGGGGTAAGGGGGCACAGGGTGGGGTGGGAAGGGGGCCCAGGGTCACGGATTGGGGGGGGAGGATGGAGCGAGGGTATGTTGGAGCAGGTCGGGAAACAACTGGGGGGACCAGGGGGGAGAGGAAGGGAAGGGGGACAGCGCGGCGCAAGGTGGGGGTCCACGGGCGCACTGGTGTTGGAAAGGCCTGCTGCGGCTACAAGGCAAAGGCAGGGGGGCCGAGGCGACACTGCAGGTGGGGCACACAGGGGGTCGGGGGCTGCACACGAAGTCGCGGGTACTGCTAGTACATTATACCGGCCGGGTGTTGGGTTTTCTAGGACGATGGCGACATAGGCCGCACTTCTGTGCTCATCCACTATCTCCCTAGGGTACAATTACTGTCAGTTCGGATTCTCCGGGGGAGGGAGGGGGATGGATGCTGAGTCAGCGGGAGAAGATCTAGACGTAATCCAAGAATCTCCCACAAACTCCTCCATCGTTTACTGTACACAACATGAAGCCCTATACACACAAGGACTCTGCTGCCATGGAGAGTAGCGAGACCTCATTGAATGAATCGCGTAATTGGCTTTGCCTTGGCAGCAGCTGCCTGGCACTGGTTACTAAAGTTCAGCCATATTCCCAAGTGTCCCTTATATCCATACTGACTGCTTAGGTCTATGTCCTACAGAGGTGAAGGGGCATATAGAGGGCATTAGGTGGCACTATGGGGTCACCACATTGTGCCACCAGATTGGCCAGAAACATAAAGGGCATGATACTGTATGTGGGCACAACGAGGGCATTATAGTTATCAGGGCACATCATTGTATACTGGAAAATGTGGGATGTATTTTAGTATATGGGACGTATAAGGGAGCTTTATTCTATATGACTATTACGGCGCATGTCGGGAAGGGGTTAATGTTAAAGGAGAGTACAAAGACACTTGCACCAATCACTGCCCAGGGAATCAGAATGCATACTATTCAAAGGAAGCTACTGTACGAAATCACTTCATTAAGCCCCCTAGGCTGCACCATATCCAAGAGGAAGGTCCAACAGGCTTCTCTCTGTAGGACCTTTCGATCAAAGTCCCCCCCTCTCACAGATCTTGTGACCACTTCAATTCCTTGAAATATGAGGTTAGAGACATCCCCCTCATGATGTTCCCAGAGGTGTCTTGAAATTGGTGTAGGCTCTTTACGTAAGATATGTTCCCTTATCCTCCTGCAGAACTCCCTTGTGGTTTTCCCCACATACTGGAGTCCGCAGGAGCAAGTAGCCAAATATACAACCCCAGTGGTCTTACAGTTAATGAACTGACGAATGCAGAAATCCCTGCCACTATGGGTGCACTTAAATTTACCTCCCCTCAAGATATGTTCACAGGCTCTACATGAACCACAAGGAAATGTACCCCTCGTTGTCCGGGCAATCTGGTCCAGCCACGCAGACTCCGTCCTCATGGGACTCAAGTGGCTATGGACCAATTTATCTCGTAAATTGGGACCCCTCCTAAATGTTATATTGGGACGCGGCCCAACCAACTCTCCAAGAAGCGGATCGGTACTCAAAATGCCCTGGTCGTACGTTGCGATAATCCGTGTTTGCGTACATTTCTCCGTTACATAGTTTGATACCGGGGGATTCAGTAATGGTGTACGGTCCACCGTGAAAGCATGATGGTAAGCTTTCTTCAAGACCCCATCAGGGTATCCACGTCTCCCAAACCTACCCTGTAGGTCCCTCGCCATCACCCGGAAATCGAAGATTTCCAAACAGTTTCTGCGTAGCCTAAGGTATTGACCTTTCGGGATACCGGCACGAAGCGGTGCCGGGTGACAACTATCCCACAGGAGCAACGAGTTTGTAGAAGTTGGTTTCCTGTGAACGGTCCCTTACTAATGGTCAAGTCCAAGAAAATGATTTCATCAGCACTAATCTCCGACGTAAAGAATAGGCCTAGATCATTTTTATTCAACGCCCGGACCATGGAGAGAAATTCCTCCTCTGGTCCGTCCCAAAGAATCCAAATATCATCGATGAAACGGACCCAGAGGAGAATATAGTTGGTCCATCTCACCATGGTCTCAGAGAATACGACCTCCCTCTCCCACCAGCCCAGGTAGAGATTTGCAAAGCTGGGGGCACAAGGGCTCCCCATCGCAACTCCCCTGAGCTGGTGGAAGAGGTCCCCATCAAATGCGAAACAATGTCGCTCCAACACAAATCGGAGCAAGTCCATCACAAAGGAGTTGTCCTTTTATTTTGGTTTTTTAATATTCTTTTTTTTGTTTGTTTTCCCCTCTTTTTCGGTTATTATTTAATTTTTGTAATTTTTATTTTTTATTTTTTTATTTTTTATTATTTCATTTTTCCCATACTTCACCTTGCAATTTTTATTTTTTTTTTTCCTCATTTGTTCCTTTCATTTTTTGCATGTTTTTGTAATTTTTATCTTTTAATTTATTTATTTTTTATATTCATTTTTTTGTTTATTTTTCCCCTTTTTTCGGTTATTATTTAATTTTTGTAATTTTTATTTTTTATTTTTTATTATTTTTTTTTATTTTTTATTATTTCATTTTTCCCATACTTCACCTTGCAATTTTTATCTTTTTTTTTTTTTCCTCTTTTGTTCCTTTCATTTTTTCATTTTTTACATGTTTTTGTAATTTTTATCCTTTTATTTTGTTTTTTTTATATATTCATTTTTTTGTTTATTGTTCCCCTCTTTTTCGGTTATTATTTAATTTTTGTAATTTTTATTTTTTATTTTTTATTATTTTTTTTATTTTTTATTATTTCATTTTTCCCATACTTCACCTTGCAATTTTTATCTTTTTTTTTTTTCCTCTTTTGTTCCTTTCATTTTTTCATTTTTTGCATGTTTTTGTAATTTTTATCCTTTCATTTTGTTTTTTTTTATATATTCATTTTTTTGTTTATTGTTCCCCTCTTTTTTGGTTATTATTTAATTTTTGTAATTTTTTTTTATTATTATTATTATTATTATTATTATTATTATTATTTCATTTTTCCCATACTTCACCTTGCAATTTTTATCTTTGTTTTTTTTTTTTTTTTTTCCTCTTTTGTTCCTTTCATTTTTTCATTTTTTGCATGTTTTTGTAATTTTTATCCTTTTATTTTGTTTTTTTTTTTCATATTCATTTTTTGTTTATTGTTCCCCTCTTTTTCGGTTATTATTTAATTTTTGTAATTTGTCTTTTTTATTTTTTTTTATTTTTTATTATTTCATTTTTTCCTTACTTCACCTTGCAATTTTTATCTTTTTTTTTTTTCCTCTTTTGTTCCTTTCATTTTTTCATTTTTTGCATGTTTTTGTAGTTTTTATCCTTTTTTTTTTTTATATTCATTTTTTTGTTTATTTTTCCCCTCTTTTTCGGTTATTATTTAATTTTTGTAATTTTTATTTTTTATTCTTTTTCCATTTTCTATTTTTCTGTGTTCATTTCCTGCTGCCTGTTTGTACTACATTCTGTTCTGGATACATTCTGATCCTTATCTTTCACAATTTGATATGTTCCCTCTCATTTCCGCCTCTATTTTTCTTTTATCATCTCTCCTATTCTCTATTTCAGATTCACTAACTGCTGGTATTTGGTAACAAACTTGCTATTTTCCTAACAATGAGGCCGTCCTGCTCCACATATTTCTATCTTCATTTCGGACGAACGAGCGCACGCATGCGCCGTCCGTTACCTTCTTTTCTCCACCACCATCCGTATAGCATTTACTGCGCTTGCGCATACTCGCGCATGCGCGCTTCTGCTACATCTGTACATTCGGTTGTATGCAGGCGCCCAATAACAGGAGGTCCGGCGCCCTTTTTATAGGCTGATGAGACGCCGAGAACACGCACTTTCTTTCGGCAGACAGCCTTTTCCTGAGTGCGCGGATTTCAATTATTGTTGAAATTTTCTTTATGTAGAGCCTGAGGAAGGTCTACAAAGACCGAAAACGTTCGCTCCACCAATAGACACAATTGATTGGTTGACACATATTTGTGTGAAGCTCCTTTTTGACCTATAAGGGGGCTTTATTCTATATGGGGCAACATGGCGATCAGTATAATATACAGGAGCACAACAACACTATAAACTGCAGTACCACACACAGCCCTCGGGTGGCGCTCTTACTAAGAAGTATTATTAGGCTCTGCCCCAACTTACAATATGAGTCTAAAGCTGGGAGTGGTACCTCAACTGTGGAAGACATCTTGTGTGGTACCAGTGCCAAAGAAACCCAACCCGATGGGCTACAATGACTACCGACCTGTAGCACTGACATCCCACCTGATGAAGGTCCTAGAGAGACTGGTCCTGAAACACCTGCGCCCCCTAGTGAGCTCCGCTCTGGACCCCCTCCAGTTTGCCTATCGGCCGGGCATTGGGGTAGATGTCGCCATCATCCACCTTCTTCATAGAGCTCTCTCTCACCTGGAGAAATAATGGTGGAGAATAATGTTCTGTGATTTCTCCGGAGCTTTTACCACCATCAGCCAGGACTACTGAGGGAGAAGCTGAACCTTGGTGGAGGGACCATCACCTGTCCAACTGGATCCTAGACTACCTGACACCCCGCCCTCAGTATGTGAGAGCCCAGGACTGTGTGTCTGACACTGTGATCTGTAGTACGGGGGCACCACAAGGTCCAGCTCTTGCCCCATTTCTCTTCACACTGTACACTGCTGACTTCAGGCACAACTCCTCCAGCTGTTACTTACAGAAGTCCTCCGATGACTCTGCTATAGTCGGCCTTATCACTGATGGCAACGATAGGGACTTATACTGGGACTGTGTGGACTGGGGTCAGCAGAACCAGCTCAGGATTAATGCCGGGAAGACCAAGGAGATGGTGGTGGACTTTGGGAAACGGAGAGGTGCTCCGACCCCAGTGGAGATCCAGGGGACATGTATTGAGATAGTCAGGACCTGTAAGTATCTGGGTGTGCTCCCCAATAATAAACTAGACTGGGCTGATCACCTGGAGGCACTGCACAGAAAGGGCCACAGCAGACTCTACCTGCTCAGGAGGCTGAGGGCCTTCGGAGTCCAGGGGCCACTTCTTAGGGCCTTCGGAGTCCAGGGGCCACTTCTTAGGGCCTTCGGAGTCCAGGGGCCACTTCTTAGGGCCTTCGAAGTCCAGGGGCCACTTCTTAGGACCTTCTTCAACTCGGTGGTTGCCTCAGCCATCTTTTTCGGAGTGGCCTGCTGGGGGAGCAGTATATCAACCAGGGACAGAAATAGACTTGACAGGCTGATCAGGAGGGCCAGCTCTGTCCTGGGGGGCCCCTTGGACCCAGTACAGGTGGTGGGTGACAGAAGGATACTGTCCGTGGTGACCTCCATGCTGGAGAACAAATCCCACGCCATGTATGGGACCTTGATGGGACTTGGCAGCCCTGTAAGTGACCGTCTGCTTCACCCCAAGTGTGAGAAGGAGCTATCGCAAGTCCTTCCTTCCAACCGCGACCAGGCTGTATAATCTACATCAGACCGAGCGCAGACACTCCGCACAGAGAACTAAATGACTCTGAAGTCTTCCTTCTTTCTCTTCTCCTCCTCCTTAGCTGCTCTGGCCTCCTCGTATATCTTCTCTCCTCAGTCTGTGTCCTGTAATATATTCCTGTGTATTATCCTGTATCTGTATTACTAGGCTGCTGTAACATACTGAGTATCTGCACTGTCTGACTAGGATTATCTTATCTTATCTTGTGTTCGTGATTTGCATATCATCAATACGTAGGATTAATTATACATTATATCCATAGGACCTTCTCTATATACTACATCAGGACCTCGGAGCTTCATATCACACCGGGGGAGGAGACGGGGAGGAGAACAAGTATGTCCTGAAATCTGAGCTCTATAAATACTGGACCGGTGACCGTGCAGGACCAGTGTTGTAATCTAGTAGAGATATTCCAGGGAAGCCCTTGTGTGTGGGCGAGCATTATCCTACAGGTGCCAGTTGTATATATCTATAGCCACCCTGCTATTGATGTCCTGTCCATATCACTGGGCTCTTATTGTCCTCATATCACTGGATGGTGGACAAGGTCTTCTTCTCCTTTAATCCCAGATCCCATCCAGACTATAACGTGATGATGGAAACCTTCTAGTATCTAAAGACCTTTCATGGTTTTGGGCACAGGCACTTCTATATACCCCAACATGCCCCAAACCATGAAGGGTCCCCATTAACTAGACTTTGGTGTCTCCATTGTAACAGACAACAAACAATCCTGTGTAGTCTGATCCTGTAGTAACACATACGAGGGTGTAACGAAGAAGACAAAGACGTCACATTGAGAATAACAACTAAAGACGTTTATTAAGAAAACATCAAAACAAACCCGTATGCTTGGGCAGTGAATAGAGGAGAGTTACTGGGGCTACATGGGGGGGGGGGGGTGTCATGTTACTGGGGTACATGGGGGGGTGTCATGTTACTGGGGTACATGGGGGGTGACATGTCACTGGGGCTACATGGGGGGCGCCATGTTACTGGGGCTACATGGGGGGTGCCATGTTACTGGGGCTACATGGTGGGGCGCCATGTTACTGGGGCTACATGGGGGGGCGCCATGTTACTGTGTGTACATGGGGGTGCCATGTTACTGGGGCTACATGGGGGGGTGTCATGTTACTGAGGCTACATGGGGGGCGCCATGTTACTGGGGCTACATGGGGGGGCGCCATGTTACTGGGGCTACATGGGGGGGCGCCATGTTACTGGGGCTACATGGGGGGGCGCCATGTTACTGTGTGTACATGGGGGTGCCATGTTACTGGGGCTACATGGGGGGCGCCATGTTACTGGGGCTACATGGGGGGGCGCCATGTTACTGTGTGTACATGGGGGGGCGCCATGTTACTGGGGCTACATGGGGGGCGCCATGTTACTGGGGCTACATGGGGGGGCGCCATGTTACTGTGTGTACATGGAGGTGCCATGTTATTGGGGCTACATGGGGGGCGCCATGTTACTGGGGCTACATGGGGGGGCGCCATGTTACTGTGTGTACATGGGGGTGCCATGTTACTGGGGCTACATGGGGGGTGCCATGTTACTGGGGCTACATGGGGGGGGCGCCATGTTACTGGGGGTACATGGGGGGCGCCATGTTACTGGGGCTACATGGGGGGCGCCATGTTACTGGGGCTACATGGGGGGGCGCCATGTTACTGGGGGTACATGGGGGGCGCCATGTTACTGGGGCTACATGGGGGGGCGCCATGTTACTGGGGGTACATGGGGGGGCGCCATGTTACTGGGGATACATGGGGGGGTGCCATGTTACTGGGGCTACATGGGGGGGGCGCCATGTTACTGGGGCTACATGGGGGGGCGCCATGTTACTGGGGCTACATGGGGGGGTGTCATGTTACTGAGGCTACATGGGGGGGTGATGTTACCGAGGTATTTTTGGTTGTAGACAATAACCTCTCCCTTCTCTTTGTTTATCTCTTAGGTATCATTGGCCGATTTTTGCGGGCGTCTGAGTTCAAGTATTCACTGAGTTTCGGGCGAGAAGTAATGCGATCAATGTAGGCAGTAAGGAGAGGAAAGGTAGAAAGGCATGCTGGGAATAAGGCGAGGTGAGTTTGCAGGAGGTCCAGGAGGTTGTAATCTGCATAAGAGATCTGTGGGGACAAGAAGTGACAGTAAGTTGTTATAGGTCGGACAGTCAGTCCTCTCACTTTCCTTTAATCCCCTATAGAATCACCTACAGTGGCTTGCAAAAGTATTCACACCCCTTCAACTAATATAAATATATATATATATATATATATATATATATATATATATGTATATATATATCTGTTCTGTTCAGTAGTTTGTTAGAGAACACTAGTGAACAAACAGCAGCATGAAGACCAAGGAACTGACCAGACAACTCAGAGATAAAGTTGTGGAGAAGTGTAAAGCAGGGTCAGGTTATAAGAACATCTCCCAAGGAGCCCTGTACAATCCATCATATATTTCTGAAGAGACCCCAGAGAATAAGTAAAGATTTTCTGGTTCAGACAGAAATGGGGAAAATAATCTCGAGAGTTTTACCCATCTCTGATTGACAATCGCAACGTCTCCCCCTCTAAGAAGTGATAAATTGGATCATCTTACAAAAATTACCTTATCTCCGACCAGATATTTGGTTCCATTACAATTCTGGGAAAGAATTCTCTCGAATGCTGAGAAGTGATTGGGGAGATCGGCCTCGTACTTATCTTTAGTCTCCTATTGTAAAGAAAGAAAGAAAGATGTCTATAAACCTACTGGAAGCCATACATAGGGGCAAATATATAACTACACCAGTCACTGTATATAAAAAGAAGACACCAGAACACAGAATGTCATAGGCTGGTTCTGGTGACAGTAACCTATCTATCTGCAGGGCTGGGGTGATATGCTGGTTCTGGTGACAGTAACCTATCTATCTGCAGGACTGGGGTGATATGCTGGTTCTGGTGACAGTAACCTATCTATCTGCAGGGCTGGGGTGATATGCTGGTTCTGGTGACAGTAACCTATCTATCTGCAGTACTGGGGTGATATACTGGTTCTGGTGACAGTAACCTATCTATCTGCAGGACTGGGGTGATATGCTGGTTCTGGTGACAGTAACCTATCTATCTGCAGGACTGGGGTGATATACTGGTTCTGGTGACAGTAACCTATATATCTGCAGGGCTGGGGTGATATGCTGGGTCTGGTGACAGTAACCTATCTATCTGCAGGGCTGGGGTGATATACTGGTTCTGGTGACAGTAACCTATCTATCTGCAGGGCTGGGGTGATATACTGGTTCTGGTGACAGTAACCTATCTGCAGGGCTGGGGTGATATCCTGAGTCTGGTGACAGTAACCTATCTATCTGCAGGACTGGGGTGATATGCTGGTTCTGGTGACAGTAACCTATCTATCTGCAGGACTGGGGTGATATGCTGGTTCTGGTGACAGTAACCTATCTATCTGCAGGGCTGGGGTGATATGCTGGTTCTGGTGATAGTAACCTATCTATCTGCAGGGCTGGGGTGATATGCTGGATCTGGTGACAGTAACCTATCTATCTGCAGGGCTGGGGGGATATGCTGGTTCTGGTGATAGTAACCTATCTATCTGCAGGGCTGGGGTGATATGCTGGTTCTGGTGACAGTAACCTATCTATCTGCAGGGCTGGGGTAATATGCTGGGTCTGGTGACAGTAACCTATCTATCTGCAGGGCTGGGGTGATATACTGGTTCTGGTGACAGTAAACTATATATCTGCAGGGCTGGGGTGATATGCTGGGTCTGGTGACAGTAACCTATCTATCTGCAGGGCTGGGGTGATATACTGGTTCTGGTGACAGTAACCTATCTATCTGCAGGGCTGGGGTGATATGCTGGTTCTGGTGACAGTAACCTATCTATCTGCAGGGCTGGGGTGATATGCTGGTTCTGGTGACAGTAACCTATCTATCTGCAGGACTGGAGTGATATGCTGGTTCTGGTGACAGTAACCTATCTATCTGCAGGGCTGGGGTGATATGCTGGTTCTGGTGACAGTAACCTATCTATCTGCAGTACTGGGGTGATATGCTGGTTCTGGTGACAGTAACCTATCTATCTGCAGGGCTGGGGTGATATGCTGGTACTGGTGACAGTAACCTATCTATCTGCAGGGCTGGGGTGATATGCTGGTTCTGGTGACAGTAACCTATCTATCTGCAGGGCTGGGGTGATATGCTGGTTCTGGTGACAGTAACCTATCTATCTGCAGGGCTGGGGTGATATGCTGGTTCTGGTGACAGTAACCTATCTATCTGCAGGGCTGGGGTGATATGCTGGGTCTGGTGACAGTAACCTATATATCTGCAGGGCTGGGGTGATATGCTGGGTCTGGTGACAGTAACCTATCTATCTGCAGGGCTGTGGTGATATGCTGGGTCTGGTGACAGTAACCTATCTATCTGCAGGGCTGGGGTGATATGCTGGTACTGGTGACAGTAACCTATCTATCTGCAGGGCTGGGGTGATATGCTGGTTCTGGTGACAGTAACCTATCTATCTGCAGGGCTGGGGTGATATGCTGGTTCTGGTGACAGTAACCTATCTATCTGCAGGGCTGGGGTGATATGCTGGGTCTGGTGACAGTAACCTATATATCTGCAGGGCTGGGGTGATATGCTGGGTCTGGTGACAGTAACCTATCTATCTGCAGGGCTGGGGTGATATGCTGGGTCTGGTGACAGTAACCTATCTATCTGCAGGGCTGGGGTGATATGCTGGTTCTGGTGACAGTAACCTATCTATCTGCAGGGTTGGGGTGATATGCTGGTTCTGGTGACAGTAACCTATCTATCTGCAGGGCTGGGGTGATATGCTGGTTCTGGAGACAGTAACCTATCTATCTGCAGGGCTGGTGTGATATGCTGGGTCTGGTGACAGTAACCTATCTATCTGCAGGGCTGGGGTGATATGCTGGTTCTGGTGACAGTAACCTATCTATCTGCAGGGCTGGGGTGATATGCTGGTTCTGGTGACAGTAACCTATCTATCTGCAGGGCTGGGGTGATATGCTGGGTCTGATGACAGTAACCTATCTATCTGCAGGGCTGGGGTGATATGCTGGTTCTAGTGACAGTAACCTATCTATCTGCAGGGCTGGGGTGATATGCTGGGTCTGGTGACAGTAACCTATCTATCTGCAGGGCTGGGGTGATATGCTGGTCCTGGTGACAGTAACCTATCTATCTGCAGGACTGGGGTGATATACTGGGTCTGGTGACAGTAACCTATCTATCTGCAGGGCTGGGGTGATATGCTGGGTCTGGAGACAGTAACCTATCTATCTGCAGGGCTGGGGTGATATGCTGGGTCTGATGACAGTAACCTATCTATCTGCAGGACTGGGGTGATATGCTGGTTCTGGTGACAGTAACCTATCTATCTGCAGGGCTGGGGTGATATGCTGGGTCTGGAGACAGTAACCTATCTATCTGCAGGGCTGGTGTGATATGCTGGGTCTGGTGACAGTAACCTATCTATCTGCAGGGCTGGGGTGATATGCTGGGTCTGGAGACAGTAACCTATCTATCTGCAGGGCTGGGGTGATATGCTGGATCTGGTGACAGTAACCTATCTATCTGCAGGGCTGGGGTGATATGCTGGTCCTGGTGACAGTAACCTATCTATCTGCAGGACTGGGGTGATATACTGGGTCTGGTGACAGTAACCTATCTATCTCTTGGGCTGGGGTGATATGCTGGTTCTGGTGACAGTAACCTATCTATCTGCAGGGCTGGGGTGATATGCTGGTCCTGGTGACAGTAACCTATCTATCTGCAGGGCTGGGGTGATATACTGGTTCTGGTGACAGTAACCTATCTATCTGCAGGGCTGGGGTGATATGCTGGTCCTGGTGACAGTAACCTATCTATCTGCAGGACTGGGGTGATATACTGGGTCTGGTGACAGTAACCTATCTATCTGCAGGGCTGGGGTGATATGCTGGTTCTGGTGACACTAACCTATCTATCTGCAGGGCTGGGGTGATATGCTGGTTCTGGTGACAGTAACCTATCTATCTGCAGGGCTGGGGTGATATGCTGGTTCTGGTGACAGTAACCTATCTATCTGCAGGGCTGGGGTGATATGCTGAGTCTGCTGACAGTAACCTATCTATCTGCAGGGCTGGGGTGATATGCTGGTTCTGGTGACAGTAACCTATCTATCTGCAGGGCTGGGGTGATATGCTGGTTCTGGTGACAGTAACCTATCTATCTGCTGGGGTGATATGCTGGTTCTGGTGACAGTAACCTATCTATCTGCAGGACTGGGGTGATATGCTGGTTCTGGTGACAGTAACCTATCTATCTGCAGGACTGGGGTGATATGCTGGTTCTGGTGACAGTAACCTATCTATCTGCTGGGGTGATATGCTGGTTCTGGTGACAGTAACCTATCTATCTGCTGGGGTGATATGCTGGTTCTGGTGATAGTAACCTATCTATCTGCAGGGCTGGGGTGATATGCTGGATCTGGTGACAGTAACCTATCTATCTGCAGGGCTGGGGTGATATGCTGGTTCTGGTGACAGTAACCTATCTATCTGCAGGGCTGGGGTGATATGCTGGGTCTGGTGACAGTAACCTATCTATCTGCAGGGCTGGGGTGATATACTGGTTCTGGTGACAGTAAACTATCTATCTGCAGGGCTGGGGTGATATGCTGGGTCTGGTGACAGTAACCTA
Source organism: Leptodactylus fuscus (assembly GCF_031893055.1). NCBI lineage: Eukaryota > Metazoa > Chordata > Amphibia > Anura > Leptodactylidae > Leptodactylus > Leptodactylus fuscus. The sequence goes on from NC_134274.1 coordinate 88,216,725, forward strand.
TCTATCTGCAGGGCTGGGGTGATATACTGGTTCTGGTGACAGTAACCTATCTATCTGCAGGGCTGGGGTGATATGCTGGTTCTGGTGACAGTAACCTATCTATCTGCAGGGCTGGGGTGATATGCTGGTTCTGGTGACAGTAACCTATCTATCTGCAGGACTGGAGTGATATGCTGGTTCTGGTGACAGTAACCTATCTATCTGCAGGGCTGGGGTGATATGCTGGTTCTGGTGACAGTAACCTATCTATCTGCAGTACTGGGGTGATATGCTGGTTCTGGTGACAGTAACCTATCTATCTGCAGGGCTGGGGTGATATGCTGGTACTGGTGACAGTAACCTATCTATCTGCAGGGCTGGGGGGATATGCTGGTTCTGGTGACAGTAACCTATCTATCTGCAGGGCTGGGGTGATATGCTGGTACTGGTGACAGTAACCTATCTATCTGCAGGACTGGGGTGATATACTGGGTCTGGTGACAGTAACCTATCTATCTGCAGGGCTGGGGTGATATGCTGGGTCTGGAGACAGTAACCTATCTATCTGCAGGGCTGGGGTGATATGCTGGGTCTGATGACAGTAACCTATCTATCTGCAGGACTGGGGTGATATGCTGGTTCTGGTGACAGTAACCTATCTATCTGCAGGGCTGGGGTGATATGCTGGGTCTGGAGACAGTAACCTATCTATCTGCAGGGCTGGTGTGATATGCTGGGTCTGGTGACAGTAACCTATCTATCTGCAGGGCTGGGGTGATATGCTGGGTCTGGAGACAGTAACCTATCTATCTGCAGGGCTGGGGTGATATGCTGGATCTGGTGACAGTAACCTATCTATCTGCAGGGCTGGGGTGATATGCTGGTCCTGGTGACAGTAACCTATCTATCTGCAGGACTGGGGTGATATACTGGGTCTGGTGACAGTAACCTATCTATCTGCAGGGCTGGGGTGATATGCTGGTTCTGGTGACAGTAACCTATCTATCTACAGGGCTGGGGTGATATGCTGGTCCTGGTGACAGTAACCTATCTATCTGCAGGGCTGGGGTGATATACTGGTTCTGGTGACAGTAACCTATCTATCTGCAGGGCTGGGGTGATATGCTGGTCCTGGTGACAGTAACCTATCTATCTGCAGGACTGGGGTGATATACTGGGTCTGGTGACAGTAACCTATCTATCTGCAGGGCTGGGGTGATATGCTGGTTCTGGTGACACTAACCTATCTATCTGCAGGGCTGGGGTGATATGCTGGTTCTGGTGACAGTAAACTATCTATCTGCAGGGCTGGGGTGATATGCTGGTTCTGGTGACAGTAACCTATCTATCTGCAGGGCTGGGGTGATATGCTGAGTCTGGTGACAGTAACCTATCTATCTGCAGGGCTGGGGTGATATGCTGGTTCTGGTGACAGTAACCTATCTATCTGCAGGGCTGGGGTGGTATGCTGGTTCTGGTGACAGTAACCTATCTATCTGCTGGGGTGATATGCTGGTTCTGGTGACAGTAACCTATCTATCTGCAGGACTGGGGTGATATGCTGGTTCTGGTGACAGTAACCTATCTATCTGCAGGACTGGGGTGATATGCTGGTTCTGGTGACAGTAACCTATCTATCTGCTGGGGTGATATGCTGGTTCTGGTGACAGTAACCTATCTATCTGCAGGGCTGGGGTGATATGCTGGTTCTGGTGATAGTAACCTATCTATCTGCAGGGCTGGGGTGATATGCTGGATCTGGTGACAGTAACCTATCTATCTGCAGGGCTGGGGTGATATGCTGGTTCTGGTGACAGTAACCTATCTATCTGCAGGGCTGGGGTGATATGCTGGGTCTGGTGACAGTAACCTATCTATCTGCAGGGCTGGGGTGATATACTGGTTCTGGTGACAGTAAACTATCTATCTGCAGGGCTGGGGTGATATGCTGGGTCTGGTGACAGTAACCTATCTATCTGCAGGGCTGGGGTGATATACTGGTTCTGGTGACAGTAACCTATCTATCTGCAGGGCTGGGGTGATATGCTGGTTCTGGTGACAGTAACCTATCTATCTGCAGGGCTGGGGTGATATGCTGGTTCTGGTGACAGTAACCTATCTATCTGCAGGACTGGAGTGATATGCTGGTTCTGGTGACAGTAACCTATCTATCTGCAGGGCTGGGGTGATATGCTGGTACTGGTGACAGTAACCTATCTATCTGCAGGGCTGGGGGGATATGCTGGTTCTGGTGACAGTAACCTATCTATCTGCAGGGCTGGGGTGATATGCTGGTACTGGTGACAGTAACCTATCTATCTGCAGGGCTGGGGTGATATGCTGGTTCTGGTGACAGTAACCTATTTATCTGCAGGGCTGGGGTGATATGCTGGTTCTGGTGACAGTAACCTATCTATCTGCAGGGCTGGGGGGATATGCTGGTTCTGGTGATAGTAACCTATCTATCTGCAGGGCTGGGGTGATATGCTGGTTCTGGTGACAGTAACCTATCTATCTGCAGGGCTGGGGTAATATGCTGGGTCTGGTGACAGTAACCTATCTATCTGCAGGGCTGGGGTGATATACTGGTTCTGGTGACAGTAAACTATATATCTGCAGGGCTGGGGTGATATGCTGGGTCTGGTGACAGTAACCTATCTATCTGCAGGGCTGGGGTGATATACTGGTTCTGGTGACAGTAACCTATCTATCTGCAGGGCTGGGGTGATATGCTGGTTCTGGTGACAGTAACCTATCTATCTGCAGGGCTGGGGTGATATGCTGGTTCTGGTGACAGTAACCTATCTATCTGCAGGACTGGAGTGATATGCTGGTTCTGGTGACAGTAACCTATCTATCTGCAGGGCTGGGGTGATATGCTGGTTCTGGTGACAGTAACCTATCTATCTGCAGTACTGGGGTGATATGCTGGTTCTGGTGACAGTAACCTATCTATCTGCAGGGCTGGGGTGATATGCTGGTACTGGTGACAGTAACCTATCTATCTGCAGGGCTGGGGTGATATGCTGGTTCTGGTGACAGTAACCTATCTATCTGCAGGGCTGGGGTGATATGCTGGTTCTGGTGACAGTAACCTATCTATCTGCAGGGCTGGGGTGATATGCTGGTTCTGGTGACAGTAACCTATCTATCTGCAGGGCTGGGGTGATATGCTGGGTCTGGTGACAGTAACCTATATATCTGCAGGGCTGGGGTGATATGCTGGGTCTGGTGACAGTAACCTATCTATCTGCAGGGCTGTGGTGATATGCTGGGTCTGGTGACAGTAACCTATCTATCTGCAGGGCTGGGGTGATATGCTGGTACTGGTGACAGTAACCTATCTATCTGCAGGGCTGGGGTGATATGCTGGTTCTGGTGACAGTAACCTATCTATCTGCAGGGCTGGGGTGATATGCTGGTTCTGGTGACAGTAACCTATCTATCTGCAGGGCTGGGGTGATATGCTGGGTCTGGTGACAGTAACCTATATATCTGCAGGGCTGGGGTGATATGCTGGGTCTGGTGACAGTAACCTATCTATCTGCAGGGCTGGGGTGATATGCTGGGTCTGGTGACAGTAACCTATCTATCTGCAGGGCTGGGGTGATATGCTGGTTCTGGTGACAGTAACCTATCTATCTGCAGGGTTGGGGTGATATGCTGGTTCTGGTGACAGTAACCTATCTATCTGCAGGGCTGGGGTGATATGCTGGTTCTGGAGACAGTAACCTATCTATCTGCAGGGCTGGTGTGATATGCTGGGTCTGGTGACAGTAACCTATCTATCTGCAGGGCTGGGGTGATATGCTGGTTCTGGTGACAGTAACCTATCTATCTGCAGGGCTGGGGTGATATGCTGGTTCTGGTGACAGTAACCTATCTATCTGCAGGGCTGGGGTGATATGCTGGGTCTGATGACAGTAACCTATCTATCTGCAGGGCTGGGGTGATATGCTGGTTCTGGTGACAGTAACCTATCTATCTGCAGGGCTGGGGTGATATGCTGGGTCTGGTGACAGTAACCTATCTATCTGCAGGGCTGGGGTGATATGCTGGTCCTGGTGACAGTAACCTATCTATCTGCAGGACTGGGGTGATATACTGGGTCTGGTGACAGTAACCTATCTATCTGCAGGGCTGGGGTGATATGCTGGGTCTGGAGACAGTAACCTATCTATCTGCAGGGCTGGGGTGATATGCTGGGTCTGATGACAGTAACCTATCTATCTGCAGGACTGGGGTGATATGCTGGTTCTGGTGACAGTAACCTATCTATCTGCAGGGCTGGGGTGATATGCTGGGTCTGGAGACAGTAACCTATCTATCTGCAGGGCTGGTGTGATATGCTGGGTCTGGTGACAGTAACCTATCTATCTGCAGGGCTGGGGTGATATGCTGGGTCTGGAGACAGTAACCTATCTATCTGCAGGGCTGGGGTGATATGCTGGATCTGGTGACAGTAACCTATCTATCTGCAGGGCTGGGGTGATATGCTGGTCCTGGTGACAGTAACCTATCTATCTGCAGGACTGGGGTGATATACTGGGTCTGGTGACAGTAACCTATCTATCTCTTGGGCTGGGGTGATATGCTGGTTCTGGTGACAGTAACCTATCTATCTGCAGGGCTGGGGTGATATGCTGGTCCTGGTGACAGTAACCTATCTATCTGCAGGGCTGGGGTGATATACTGGTTCTGGTGACAGTAACCTATCTATCTGCAGGGCTGGGGTGATATGCTGGTCCTGGTGACAGTAACCTATCTATCTGCAGGACTGGGGTGATATACTGGGTCTGGTGACAGTAACCTATCTATCTGCAGGGCTGGGGTGATATGCTGGTTCTGGTGACACTAACCTATCTATCTGCAGGGCTGGGGTGATATGCTGGTTCTGGTGACAGTAACCTATCTATCTGCAGGGCTGGGGTGATATGCTGGTTCTGGTGACAGTAACCTATCTATCTGCAGGGCTGGGGTGATATGCTGAGTCTGCTGACAGTAACCTATCTATCTGCAGGGCTGGGGTGATATGCTGGTTCTGGTGACAGTAACCTATCTATCTGCAGGGCTGGGGTGATATGCTGGTTCTGGTGACAGTAACCTATCTATCTGCTGGGGTGATATGCTGGTTCTGGTGACAGTAACCTATCTATCTGCAGGACTGGGGTGATATGCTGGTTCTGGTGACAGTAACCTATCTATCTGCAGGACTGGGGTGATATGCTGGTTCTGGTGACAGTAACCTATCTATCTGCTGGGGTGATATGCTGGTTCTGGTGACAGTAACCTATCTATCTGCTGGGGTGATATGCTGGTTCTGGTGATAGTAACCTATCTATCTGCAGGGCTGGGGTGATATGCTGGATCTGGTGACAGTAACCTATCTATCTGCAGGGCTGGGGTGATATGCTGGTTCTGGTGACAGTAACCTATCTATCTGCAGGGCTGGGGTGATATGCTGGGTCTGGTGACAGTAACCTATCTATCTGCAGGGCTGGGGTGATATACTGGTTCTGGTGACAGTAAACTATCTATCTGCAGGGCTGGGGTGATATGCTGGGTCTGGTGACAGTAACCTATCTATCTGCAGGGCTGGGGTGATATACTGGTTCTGGTGACAGTAACCTATCTATCTGCAGGGCTGGGGTGATATGCTGGTTCTGGTGACAGTAACCTATCTATCTGCAGGGCTGGGGTGATATGCTGGTTCTGGTGACAGTAACCTATCTATCTGCAGGACTGGAGTGATATGCTGGTTCTGGTGACAGTAACCTATCTATCTGCAGGGCTGGGGTGATATGCTGGTTCTGGTGACAGTAACCTATCTATCTGCAGTACTGGGGTGATATGCTGGTTCTGGTGACAGTAACCTATCTATCTGCAGGGCTGGGGTGATATGCTGGTACTGGTGACAGTAACCTATCTATCTGCAGGGCTGGGGGGATATGCTGGTTCTGGTGACAGTAACCTATCTATCTGCAGGGCTGGGGTGATATGCTGGTACTGGTGACAGTAACCTATCTATCTGCAGGACTGGGGTGATATACTGGGTCTGGTGACAGTAACCTATCTATCTGCAGGGCTGGGGTGATATGCTGGGTCTGGAGACAGTAACCTATCTATCTGCAGGGCTGGGGTGATATGCTGGGTCTGATGACAGTAACCTATCTATCTGCAGGACTGGGGTGATATGCTGGTTCTGGTGACAGTAACCTATCTATCTGCAGGGCTGGGGTGATATGCTGGGTCTGGAGACAGTAACCTATCTATCTGCAGGGCTGGTGTGATATGCTGGGTCTGGTGACAGTAACCTATCTATCTGCAGGGCTGGGGTGATATGCTGGGTCTGGAGACAGTAACCTATCTATCTGCAGGGCTGGGGTGATATGCTGGATCTGGTGACAGTAACCTATCTATCTGCAGGGCTGGGGTGATATGCTGGTCCTGGTGACAGTAACCTATCTATCTGCAGGACTGGGGTGATATACTGGGTCTGGTGACAGTAACCTATCTATCTGCAGGGCTGGGGTGATATGCTGGTTCTGGTGACAGTAACCTATCTATCTACAGGGCTGGGGTGATATGCTGGTCCTGGTGACAGTAACCTATCTATCTGCAGGGCTGGGGTGATATACTGGTTCTGGTGACAGTAACCTATCTATCTGCAGGGCTGGGGTGATATGCTGGTCCTGGTGACAGTAACCTATCTATCTGCAGGACTGGGGTGATATACTGGGTCTGGTGACAGTAACCTATCTATCTGCAGGGCTGGGGTGATATGCTGGTTCTGGTGACAGTAACCTATCTATCTGCAGGGCTGGGGTGGTATGCTGGTTCTGGTGACAGTAACCTATCTATCTGCTGGGGTGATATGCTGGTTCTGGTGACAGTAACCTATCTATCTGCAGGACTGGGGTGATATGCTGGTTCTGGTGACAGTAACCTATCTATCTGCAGGACTGGGGTGATATGCTGGTTCTGGTGACAGTAACCTATCTATCTGCTGGGGTGATATGCTGGTTCTGGTGACAGTAACCTATCTATCTGCAGGGCTGGGGTGATATGCTGGATCTGGTGACAGTAACCTATCTATCTGCAGGGCTGGGGTGATATGCTGGATCTGGTGACAGTAACCTATCTATCTGCAGGGCTGGGGTGATATGCTGGTTCTGGTGACAGTAACCTATCTATCTGCAGGGCTGGGGTGATATGCTGGGTCTGGTGACAGTAACCTATCTATCTGCAGGGCTGGGGTGATATACTGGTTCTGGTGACAGTAAACTATCTATCTGCAGGGCTGGGGTGATATGCTGGGTCTGGTGACAGTAACCTATCTATCTGCAGGGCTGGGGTGATATACTGGTTCTGGTGACAGTAACCTATCTATCTGCAGGGCTGGGGTGATATGCTGGTTCTGGTGACAGTAACCTATCTATCTGCAGGGCTGGGGTGATATGCTGGTTCTGGTGACAGTAACCTATCTATCTGCAGGACTGGAGTGATATGCTGGTTCTGGTGACAGTAACCTATCTATCTGCAGGGCTGGGGTGATATGCTGGTACTGGTGACAGTAACCTATCTATCTGCAGGGCTGGGGGGATATGCTGGTTCTGGTGACAGTAACCTATCTATCTGCAGGGCTGGGGTGATATGCTGGTACTGGTGACAGTAACCTATCTATCTGCAGGGCTGGGGTGATATGCTGGTTCTGGTGACAGTAACCTATTTATCTGCAGGGCTGGGGTGATATGCTGGTTCTGGTGACAGTAACCTATCTATCTGCAGGGCTGGGGGGATATGCTGGTTCTGGTGACAGTAACCTATCTATCTGCAGGGCTGGGGTGATATGCTGGTACTGGTGACAGTAACCTATCTATCTGCAGGGCTGGGGTGATATGCTGGTTCTGGTGACAGTAACCTATCTATCTGCAGGGCTGGGGTGATATGCTGGTTCTGGTGACAGTAACCTATCTATCTGCAGGGCTGGGGTGATATGCTGGGTCTGGTGACAGTAACCTATATATCTGCAGGGCTGGGGTGATATGCTGGGTCTGGTGACAGTAACCTATCTATCTGCAGGGCTGGGGTGATATGCTGGGTCTGGTGACAGTAACCTATCTATCTGCAGGGCTGGGGTGATATGCTGGTTCTGGTGACAGTAACCTATCTATCTGCAGGGTTGGGGTGATATGCTGGTTCTGGTGACAGTAACCTATCTATCTGCAGGGCTGGGGTGATATGCTGGTTCTGGAGACAGTAACCTATCTATCTGCAGGGCTGGTGTGATATGCTGGGTCTGGTGACAGTAACCTATCTATCTGCAGGGCTGGGGTGATATGCTGGTTCTGGTGACAGTAACCTATCTATCTGCAGGGCTGGGGTGATATGCTGGGTCTGATGACAGTAACCTATCTATCTGCAGGGCTGGGGTGATATGCTGGTTCTGGTGACAGTAACCTATCTATCTGCAGGGCTGGGGTGATATGCTGAGTCTGGTGACAGTAACCTATCTATCTGCAGGGCTGGGGTGATATGCTGGTCCTGGTGACAGTAACCTATCTATCTGCAGGACTGGGGTGATATACTGGGTCTGGTGACAGTAACCTATCTATCTGCAGGGCTGGGGTGATATGCTGGGTCTGGAGACAGTAACCTATCTATCTGCAGGGCTGGGGTGATATGCTGGGTCTGATGACAGTAACCTATCTATCTGCAGGGCTGGGGTGATATGCTGGTCCTGGTGACAGTAACCTATCTATCTGCAGGACTGGGGTGATATACTGGGTCTGGTGACAGTAACCTATCTATCTGCAGGGCTGGGGTGATATGCTGGTTCTGGTGACAGTAACCTATCTATCTGCAGGGCTGGGGTGATATGCTGGTCCTGGTGACAGTAACCTATCTATCTGCAGGGCTGGGGTGATATACTGGTTCTGGTGACAGTAACCTATCTATCTGCAGGGCTGGGGTGATATGCTGGTCCTGGTGACAGTAACCTATCTATCTGCAGGACTGGGGTGATATACTGGGTCTGGTGACAGTAACCTATCTATCTGCAGGGCTGGGGTGATATGCTGGTTCTGGTGACACTAACCTATCTATCTGCAGGGCTGGGGTGATATGCTGGTTCTGGTGACAGTAACCTATCTATCTGCAGGGCTGGGGTGATATGCTGGTTCTGGTGACAGTAACCTATCTATCTGCAGGACTGGGGGGATATGCTGGTTCTGGTGACAGTAACCTATCTATCTGCAGGACTGGGGTGATATGCTGGGTCTGGTGACAGTAACCTATCTATCTGCAGGACTGGGGTGATATGCTGGTTCTGGTGACAGTAACCTATCTATCTGCAGGGCTGGGGTGATATGCTGGGTCTGGTGACAGTAACCTATCTATCTGCAGGGCTGGGGTGATATGCTGGGTCTGATGACAGTAACCTATCGATCTGCAGGGCTGGGGTGATATGCTGGTTCTGGTGACAGTAACCTATCGATCTGCAGGGCTGGGGTGATATGCTGGTTCTGGTGACAGTAACCTATCTATCTGCAGGGCTGGGGTGATATGCTGGGTCTGGTGACAGTAACCTATCTATCTGCAGGGCTGGGGTGATATGCTGGTTCTGGTGACAGTAACCTATCGATCTGCAGGGCTGGGGTGATATGCTGGTTCTGGTGACAGTAACCTATCTATCTGCAGGGCTGGGGTGATATGCTGGTTCTGGTGACAGTAACCTATCTATCTGCAGGACTGGGGTGATATGCTGGGTCTGATGACAGTAACCTATCTATCTGCAGGGCTGGGGTGATATGCTGGGTCTGGTGACAGTAACCTATCTATCTGCAGGGCTGGGGTGATATGCTGGGTCTGATGACAGTAACCTATCGATCTGCAGGGCTGGGGTGATATGCTGGTTCTGGTGACAGTAACCTATCGATCTGCAGGGCTGGGGTGATATGCTGGTTCTGGTGACAGTAACCTATCTATCTGCAGGGCTGGGGTGATATGCTGGGTCTGGTGACAGTAACCTATCTATCTGCAGGGCTGGGGTGATATGCTGGGTCTGATGACAGTAACCTATCGATCTGCAGGGCTGGGGTAATATGCTGGGTCTGGTGACAGTAACCTATCTATCTGTGGGGCTGGGGTGATATGCTGGGTCTGGTGACAGTAACCTATCTATCTGCAGGGCTGGGGTGATATGCTGGGTCTGATGACAGTAACCTATCGATCTGCAGGGCTGGGGTGATATGCTGGTTCTGGTGACAGTAACCTATCTATCTGCAGGGCTGGGGTGATATGCTGGGTCTGGTGACAGTAACCTATCTATCTGCAGGGCTGGGGTGATATGCTGGTTCTGGTGACAGTAACCTATGTATCTGCAGGGCTGGGGTGATATGCTGGGTCTGGTGACAGTAACCTATCTATCTGCAGGGCTGGGGTGATATGCTGGGTCTGGTGACAGTAACCTATCTATCTGCAGGGCTGGGGTGATATGCTGGTTCTGGTGACAGTAACCTATCTATCTGCAGGGCTGGGGTGATACGCTGGTTCTGGTGACAGTAACCTATCTATCTGCAGGGCTGGTGTGATATGCTGGGTCTGGTGACAGTAACCTATCTATCTGCAGGGCTGGGGTGATATACTGGTTCTGGTGACAGTAACCTATCTATCTGCAGGGCTGGGGTGATATGCTGGTTCTGGTGACAGTAACCTATCTATCTGCAGGGCTGGGGTGATATGCTGGGTCTGGTGACAGTAACCTATCTATCTGCAGGGCTGGGGTGATATGCTGGTTCTGGTGACAGTAACCTATCTATCTGCAGGGCTGGGGTGATATGCTGGTTCTGGTGACAGTAACCTATCTATCTGCAGGACTGGGGTGATATGCTGGTTCTGGTGACAGTAACCTATCTATCTGCAGGGCTGGGGTGATATGCTGGTTCTGGTGACAGTAACCTATCTATCTGCAGGGCTGGGGTGATATGCTGGTTCTGGTGACAGTAACCTATCTATCTGCAGGACTGGGGTGATATGCTGGTTCTGGTGACAGTAACCTATCTATCTGCAGGGCTGGGGTGATATGCTGGTTCTGGTGACAGTAACCTATCTATCTGCAGGGCTGGGGTGATATGCTGGTTCTGGTGACAGTAACCTATCTATCTGCAGGGCTGGGGTGATATGCTGGTTCTGGTGACAGTAACCTATCTATCTGCAGGGCTGGGGTGATATGCTGGTTCTGGTGACAGTAACCTATCTATCTGCAGGACTGGGGTGATATGCTGGTTCTGGTGACAGTAACCTATCTATCTGCAGGGCTGGGGTGATATGCTGGTTCTGGTGACAGTAACCTATCTATCTGCAGGGCTGGGGTGATATGCTGGTTCTGGTGACAGTAACCTATCTATCTGCAGGACTGGGGTGATATGCTGGTTCTGGTGACAGTAACCTATCTATCTGCAGGGCTGGGGTGATATGCTGGTTCTGGTGACAGTAACCTATCTATCTGCAGGGCTGGGGTGATATGCTGGTTCTGGTGACAGTAACCTATCTATCTGCAGGGCTGGGGTGATATGCTGGTTCTGGTGACAGTAACCTATCTATCTGCAGGGCTGGGGGGATATGCTGGTATCTATCTGTATATAGTTGTATACTTCTTTGTCTATACGTACAGGCTCATAGAAGATGGCTCGGGCAAACTTTAGCCTCAGGTCCTCCACTCCATCGTTCACCATGTCAATGAGCGCGCTCTCCTGGTTGCTGCCCCCGGCAATATCTGGCAGGATGACATATATAGCGGGTGAATATCAGGACACATAATAACAATGTAATATTTCATCATCATTTCAGACTTTTAAAGGGATGTTCACACTAATATTGTCACAGTCCGTTGCTCTTATCCATCATGAGAGTAATGTACATTATCGGGAGCAGAGCGACCTCCACCCCGTCCATTCTTATTGACTCTAATGTAAAAAATATCACGGACGCGTCTTCTGACAAAGTCCTGTGTGAACAAGATCCTATTCCCTCAGGAAAGTGACAGACATGACAGAAGTGTCCCCGGGATATCAGGAGAGAAGAGGGACAGGATGGGTGGGCGCGCAGCCGCAGATTTAGCCCCACATTACTATTTTGACTCTGCCCATCCATATCTCTTTGTGCCCCCAAACACTATAATACCCCAATAGTCACCCTAACATTAGATGACCCCCCTTTATATGAGTGATGTAACGTGTGACATCATCACATCGCGCCTGATACTCCAGGAGCATAGAGGGGAGGAATAGTGATGTAGGGGGCAGACGCAGATGACATACCAAACGGGACAGCGGGACAGGACCCGGAATCCAGGACTGTCCCACTGAATCTGGCAAAGGTGAGAGGTCTGAGACTGAATATAGAGACCAGACACAGGGGGCGCCGTCTGCATCAGTCACTATATACTGGTAATGTGAACCTGCCCTAATACTTTATCAGAGATCTACAGACACTCACCATATTTACGGCCAAGGTAGCGCAGAATGCTGTTACTCTGGTACAGAACAAAGTCTCCATCTTTAAACTTTGGCAGCTGACCAAAAACCTGCAAGACACCCCAAAGACTGAGCCAAAGGATAAAAGAGCTCCCCCTAGTGGTGGCTGTATAATCTGTATGTAGTGAGCTCCCCCTAGTGGTGACTGTATAATCTGTATGTAGTGAGCGCCTCCTAGTGGTGACTGTATAATCTGTATGTAGTGAGCGCCTCCCAGTGGTGACTGTATAATCTGTATGTAGTGAGCTCCCCCTAGTGGTGACTGTATAATCTGTATGTATTGAGCTCCTCCTAGTGGTGACTGTATAATCTGTATGTAGTGAGCTCCTCCTAGTGGTGACTGTATAATCTGTATGTAGTGAGCTCCCCCTAGTGGTGGCTGTATAATCTGTATGTAGTGAGCTCCTCCTAGTGGTGACTGTATAATCTGTATGTAGTGAGCTCCTCCTAGTGGTGACTGTATAATCTGTATGTAGTGAGCTCCTCCTAGTGGTGACTGTATAATCTGTGTGTAGTGAGCTCCTCCTAGTGGTGACTGTATAATCTGTACGTAGTGAGCTCCCCCTAGTGGTGACTGTATAATCTGTATGTAGTAAGCTCCCTCTAGTGGTGACTGTATAATCTGTATGTAGTGAGCTCCCCCTAGTGGTGACTGTATAATCTGTATGTAGTGAGCTCCCCCTAGTGGTGACTGTATAATCTGTATGTAGTAAGCTCCCTCTAGTGGTGACTGTATAATCTGTATGTAGTGAGCTCCCCCTAGTGGTGACTGTATAATCTGTATGTAGTGAGCTCCCCCTAGTGGTGACTGTATAATCTGTATGTAGTGAGCTCCCCCTAGTGGTGACTGTATAATCTGTATGTAGTGAGCTCCCTCTAGTGGTGACTGTATAATCTGTATGTAGTGAGCTCCTCCTAGTGGTGACTGTATAATCTGTATGTAGTGAGCTCCTCCTAGTGGTGACTGTATAATCTGTATGTAGTGAGCTCCCTCTAGTGGTGACTGTATAATCTGTATGTAGTGAGCTCCCCCTAGTGGTGACTGTATAATCTGTATGTAGTGAGCTCCCCCTAGTGGTGACTGTATAATCTGTATGTAGTGAGCTCCTCCTAGTGGTGACTGTATAATCTGTATGTAGTGAGCTCCCCCTAGTGGTGACTGTATAATGTGTATGTAGTGACCTCCCCCTAGTGGTGACTGTATAATCTGTATGTAGTGAGCTCCTCCTAGTGGTGACTGTATAATCTGTGTGTAGTGAGCTCCTCCTAGTGGTGACTGTATAATCTGTATGTAGTGAGCTCCTCCTAGTGGTGACTGTATAATCTGTGTGTAGTGAGCTCCTCCTAGTGGTGACTGTATAATCTGTACGTAGTGAGCTCCCCCTAGTGGTGACTGTATAATCTGTATGTAGTAAGCTCCCTCTAGTGGTGACTGTATAATCTGTATGTAGTGAGCTCCCCCTAGTGGTGACTGTATAATCTGTATGTAGTGAGCTCCTCCTAGTGGTGACTGTATAATCTGTATGTAGTGAGCTCCCCCTAGTGGTGACTGTATAATCTGTATGTAGTAAGCTCCCTCTAGTGGTGACTGTATAATCTGTATGTAGTGAGCTCCCCTAGTGGTGACTGTATAATCTGTATGTAGTGAGCTCCCCCTAGTGGTGACTGTATAATCTGTATGTAGTGAGCTCCCTCTAGTGGTGACTGTATAATCTGTATGTAGTGAGCTCCTCCTAGTGGTGACTGTATAATCTGTATGTAGTGAGCTCCTCCTAGTGGTGACTGTATAATCTGTATGTAGTGAGCTCCCTCTAGTGGTGACTGTATAATCTGTATGTAGTGAGCTCCTCCTAGTGGTGACTGTATAATCTGTATGTAGTGAGCTCCCCCTAGTGGTGACTGTATAATCTGTATGTAGTGAGCTCCCCCTAGTGGTGACTGTATAATCTGTATGTAGTGAGCTCCCCCTAGTGGTGACTGTTTAATGTGTATGTAGTGACCTCCCCCTAGTGGTGACTGTATAATCTGTATGTAGTGAGCTCCTCCTAGTGGTGACTGTATAATCTGTATGTAGTGAGCTCCTCCTAGTGGTGACTGTATAATCTGTATGTAGTGAGCTCCCCCTAGTGGTAACTGTATAATCTGTATGTAGTGAGCTCCCCCTAGTGGTGACTGTATAATCTGTATGCAGTGAGCTCCCCCTAATGGTGACTGTATAATCTGTATGTAGTGAGCTCCCCCTAGTGGTGACTGTATAATCTGTATGTAGTGAGCTCCCCCTAGTAGTGACTGTATAATCTGTATGTAGTGAGCTCCCCCTAGTGGTGACTGTATAATCTGTATATACTGAGCTCCCCCTAGTGGTGACTGTATAATCTGTATGTAGTGAGCTCCCCCTAGTGGTGACTGTATAATCTGTATATAGTGAGCTCCCCCTAGTGGTAACTGTATAATCTGTATGTAGTGAGCTCCCCCTAGTGGTGACTGTATAATCTGTATGCAGTGAGCTCCCCCTAATGGTGACTGTATAATCTGTATGTAGTGAGCTCCCCCTAGTGGTGACTGTATAATCTGTATGTAGTGAGCTCCCCCTAGTAGTGACTGTATAATCTGTATGTAGTGAGCTCCCCCTAGTGTTGACTGTATAATCTGTATATACTGAGCTCCCCCTAGTGGTGACTGTATAATCTGTATGTAGTTAGCTCCCCCTAGTGGTGACTGTATAATCTGTATATAGTGAGCTCCTCCTAGTGGTGACTGTATAATCTGTATATAGTGAGCTCCCCCTAGGGGTGACTGTATAATCTGTATGTAGTGAGCTCCCCCTAGTGGTGACTGTATAATCTGTATGTAGTGAGCTCCTCCTAGTGGTGACTGTATAATCTGTATGTAGTGAGCTCCTAGTGGTGACTGTATAATCTGTATGTAGTGAGCTTCTCCTAGTGGTGACTGTATAATCTGTATGTAGTGAACTCCCCCTAGTGGTGACTGTATAATCTGTATGTAGTGAACTCCCCCTAGTGGTGACTATAATCTGTATGTAGTGAGCTACTCCTAGTGGTGACTATATAATCTGTATGTAGTGAGCTCCCCCTAGTGGTGACTATAATCTGTATGTAGTGAGCTTCTCCTAGTGGTGACTGTATAATCTGTATGTAGTGAGCTCCTCCTAGTGGTGACTGTATAATCTGTATGTAGTGAGCTCCCCCTAGTGGTGACTGTATAATCTGTATGTAGTGAGCTCCCCCTAGTGGTGACTGTATAATCTGTATGTAGTGAGCTCCTTCTAGTGGTGACTGTATAATCTCTATATAGTGAGCTCCTTCTAGTGGTGACTGTATAATCTGTATGTAGTGAGCTCCCTCTAGTGGTGACTGTATAATCTGTATGTAGTGAGCTCCCCCTAGTGGTGACTGTATAATCTGTATGTAGTGAGCTCCCCCTAGTGGTGACTGTATAATCTGTATGTAGTAAGCTCCCTCTAGTGGTGACTGTATAATCTGTATGTAGTGAGCGCCCCCTAGTGGTGACTGTATAATCTGTATGTAGTGAGCTCCTCCTAGTGGTGACTGTATAATCTGTATGTAGTGAGCTCCCTCTAGTGGTGACTGTATAATCTGTATGTAGTGAGCTCCCTCTAGTGTTGACTGTATAATCTGTATGTAGTGAGCTCCCCCTAGTGGTGACTGTATAATCTGTATGTAGTGAGCTCCTCCTAGTGGTGACTGTATAATCTGTATGTAGTGAGCTCCTCCTAGTGGTGACTGTATAATCTGTATGTAGTGAGCTCCCCCTAGTGGTGACTGTATGATCTGTATGTAGTGAGCTCCCTCTAGTGGTGACTGTATAATCAGTATGTAGTGAGCTCCCCCTAGTGGTGACTGTATAATCTGTATGTAGTGAGCGCCTCCTAGTGGTGACTGTATAATCTGTATGTAGTGAGCTCCCTCTAGTGGTGACTGTATGATCTGTATGTAGCGAGCTCCCCCTAGTGGTGACTGTATAATCTGTATGTAGTGAGCTCCCTCTAGTGGTGACTGTATAATCAGTATGTAGTGAGCTCCCCCTAGTGGTGACTGTATAATCTGTATGTAGTGAGCTCCCCCTAGTGGTGACTGTATGATCTGTATGTAGTGAGCGCCCCCTAGTGGTGACTGTATAATCTGTATGTAGTGAGCTCCTCCTAGTGGTGACTGTATAATCTGTATGTAGTGAGCTCCTCCTAGTGGTGACTGTATAATCTGTATGTAGTGAGCGCCCCCTAGTGGTGACTGTATAATCTGTATGTAGTGAGCTCCTCCTAGTGGTGACTGTATAATCTGTATGTAATGAGCTCCCCCTAGTGGTGACTGTATAATCTGTATGTAGTGAGCTCCTTCTAGTGTTGACTGTATAATCTCTATGTAGTGAGCTCCTTCTAGTGGTGACTGTATGATCTGTATGTAGTGAGCTCCCTCTAGTGGTGACTGTATAATCTGTATGTAGTGAGCTCCCCCTAGTGGTGACTGTATAATCTGTATGTAGTGAGCTCCCTCTAGTGGTGACTGTATAATCAGTATGTAGTGAGCTCCCCCTAGTGGTGACTGTATAATCTGTATGTAGTGAGTTCCCCCTAGTGGTGACTGTATAATCTGTATGTAGTGAGCTCCCCCTAGTGGTGACTGTATAATCTGTATGTAGTAAGCTCCCTCTAGTGGTGACTGTATAATCTGTATGTAGTGAGCGCCCCCTAGTGGTGACTGTATAATCTGTATGTAGTGAGCTCCTCCTAGTGGTGACTGTATAATCTGTATGTAGTGAGCTCCCTCTAGTGGTGACTGTATAATCTGTATGTAGTGAGCTCCCTCTAGTGTTGACTGTATAATCTGTATGTAGTGAGCTCCCCCTAGTGGTGACTGTATAATCTGTATGTAGTGAGCTCCTCCTAGTGGTGACTGTATAATCTGTATGTAGTGAGCGCCCCCTAGTGGTGACTGTATAATCTGTATGTAGTGAGCTCCTCCTAGTGGTGACTGTATAATCTGTATGTAGTGAGCTCCCTCTAGTGGTGACTGTATAATCTGTATGTAGTGAGCTCCCTCTAGTGTTGACTGTATAATCTGTATGTAGTGAGCTCCCCCTAGTGGTGACTGTATAATCTGTATGTAGTGAGCTCCTCCTAGTGGTGACTGTATAATCTGTATGTAGTGAGCTCCTCCTAGTGGTGACTGTATAATCTGTATGTAGTGAGCTCCCTCTAGTGGTGACTGTATGATCTGTATGTAGCGAGCTCCCCCTAGTGGTGACTGTATAATCTGTATGTAGTGAGCTCCCTCTAGTGGTGACTGTATAATCAGTATGTAGTGAGCTCCCCCTAGTGGTGACTGTATAATCTGTATGTAGTGAGCTCCCCCTAGTGGTGACTGTATGATCTGTATGTAGTGAGCGCCCCCTAGTGGTGACTGTATAATCTGTATGTAGTGAGCTCCTCCTAGTGGTGACTGTATAATCTGTATGTAGTGAGCTCCTCCTAGTGGTGACTGTATAATCTGTATGTAGTGAGCGCCCCCTAGTGGTGACTGTATAATCTGTATGTAGTGAGCTCCTCCTAGTGGTGACTGTATAATCTGTATGTAATGAGCTCCCCCTAGTGGTGACTGTATAATCTGTATGTAGTGAGCTCCTTCTAGTGTTGACTGTATAATCTCTATGTAGTGAGCTCCTTCTAGTGGTGACTGTATGATCTGTATGTAGTGAGCTCCCTCTAGTGGTGACTGTATAATCTGTATGTAGTGAGCTCCCCCTAGTGGTGACTGTATAATCTGTATGTAGTGAGCTCCCTCTAGTGGTGACTGTATAATCAGTATGTAGTGAGTTCCCCCTAGTGGTGACTGTATAATCTGTATGTAGTGAGCTCCCCCTAGTGGTGACCGTATAATCTGTATGTAGTGAGCTCCCTCTAGTGGTGACTGTATAATCTGTATGTAGTGAGCGCCCCCTAGTGGTGACTGTATAATCTGTATGTAGTGAGCTCCCCCTAGTGGTGACTGTATAATCTGTATGTAGTGAGCGCCCCCTAGTGGTGACTTTATAATCTGTATATAGTGAACGCCTCCTAGTGGTGACTGTATAATCTGTATGTAGTGAGCTCCCTCTAGTGGTGACTGTATAATCTGTATGTAGTGAGCTCCCCCTAGTGGTGACTGTATAATCTGTATGTAGTGAGCTCCCTCTAGTGGTGACTGTATAATCTGTATGTAGTGAGCTCCCCCTAGTGGTGACTGTATAATCTGTATGTAGTAAGCTCCCTCTAGTGGTGACTGTATAATCTGTATGTAGTGAGCTCCTCCTAGTGGTGACTGTATAATCTGTATGTAGTGAGCGCCCCCTAGTGGTGACTGTATAATCTGTATGTAGTGAGCTCCTCCTAGTGGTGACTGTATAATCTGTATGTAATGAGCTCCCCCTAGTGGTGACTGTATAATCTGTATGTAGTGAGCTCCTTCTAGTGTTGACTGTATAATCTCTATGTAGTGAGCTCCTTCTAGTGGTGACTGTATGATCTGTATGTAGTGAGCTCCCTCTAGTGGTGACTGTATAATCTGTATGTAGTGAGCTCCCCCTAGTGGTGACTGTATAATCTGTATGTAGTGAGCTCCCTCTAGTGGTGACTGTATAATCAGTATGTAGTGAGCTCCCCCTAGTGGTGACTGTATAATCTGTATGTAGTGAGTTCCCCCTAGTGGTGACTGTATAATCTGTATGTAGTGAGCTCCCCCTAGTGGTGACCGTATAATCTGTATGTAGTGAGCTCCCTCTAGTGGTGACTGTATAATCTGTATGTAGTGAGCGCCCCCTAGTGGTGACTGTATAATCTGTATGTAGTGAGCTCCCCCTAGTGGTGACTGTATAATCTGTATGTAGTGAGCGCCCCCTAGTGGTGACTTTATAATCTGTATATAGTGAACGCCTCCTAGTGGTGACTGTATAATCTGTATGTAGTGAGCTCCCTCTAGTGGTGACTGTATAATCTGTATGTAGTGAGCGCCCCCTAGTGGTGACTTTATAATCTGTATATAGTGAACGCCTCCTAGTTTTGACTGTATAATCTGTATGTAGTGAGCTCCTCCTAGTGGTGACTGTATAATCTGTATGTAGTGATCTCCTCCTAGTGGTGACTGTATAATCTGTATGTAGTGAGCTCCCCCTAGTGGTGACTGTATAATCTGTATGTAGTGAGCTCCCTCTAGTGGTGACTGTATAATCTGTATGTAGTGAGCGCCCCCTAGTGGTGACTTTATAATCTGTATATAGTGAACGCCTCCTAGTTTTGACTGTATAATCTGTATGTAGTGAGCTCCTCCTAGTGGTGACTGTATAATCTGTATGTAGTGATCTCCTCCTAGTGGTGACTGTATAATCTGTATATAGTGAACGCCTCCTAGTTTTGACTGTATAATCTGTATGTAGTGAGCTCCTCCTAGTGGTGACTGTATAATCTGTATGTAGTGATCTCCTCCTAGTGGTGACTGTATAATCTGTATGTAGTGAGCTCCCCCTAGTGGTGACTGTATAATCTGTATGTAGTGAGCTCCCTCTAGTGGTGACTGTATAATCTGTATGTAGTGAGCTCCCCCTAGTGGTGACTGTATAATCTGTATGTAGTGAGCTCCCCCTAGTGGTGACTGAATGATCTCTATGTAGTGAGCTTCCCCTAGTGGTGACTGTATAATCTGTATGAAGTGAGCTCGCTCTAGTGGTGACTTTATAATCAGTATGTAGTGAGCTCCCCCTAGTGGTGACTGTATAATCTGTATGTAGTGAGCTCCCCCTAGTGGTGACTGTATAATCTGTATGTAGTGAGCTCCCTCTAGTGGTGACTGTATAATCTGTATGTAGTGAGCTCCTCCTAGTGGTGACTGTATAATCTGTATGTAGTGAGCTCCCTCTAGTGGTGACTGTATAATCTGTATGTAGTGAGCTCCCTCTAGTGGTGACTGTATAATCTGTATGTAGTGAGCTCCTCCTAGTGGTGACTGTATAATCTGTATGTAGTGAGCTCCCCCTAGTGGTGACTGTATAATCTGTATGTAGTGAGCTCCTCCTAGTGGTGACTGTATAATCTGTATGTAGTGAGCTCCTCCTAGTGGTGACTGTATAATCTGTATGTAGTGAGCTCCCTCTAGTGGTGACTGTATAATCTGTATGTAGTGAGCTCCTCCTAGTGGTGACTGTATAATCTGTATGTAGTGAGCTCCTCCTAGTGGTGACTGTATAATCTGTATGTAGTGAGCTCCCCCTAGTGGTGACTGTATAATCTGTATGTAGTGAGCTCCCCCTAGTGGTGACTGTATAATATGTATGTAGTGAGCTCCCCCTAGTGGTGACTGTATAATATGTATGTAGTGAGCTCCCCCTAGTGGTGACTGTATAATCTGTATGTAGTGAGCTCCTCCTAGTGGTGACTGTATAATCTGTATGTAGTGAGCTCCCCCTAGTGGTGACTGTATAATCTGTATGTAGTGAGCTCCTCCTAGTGGTGACTGTATAATCTGTATGTAGTGAGCTCCTCCTAGTGGTGACTGTATAATCTGTATGTAGTGAGCTCCCTCTAGTGGTGACTGTATAATCTGTATGTAGTGAGCTCCTCCTAGTGGTGACTGTATAATCTGTATGTAGTGAGCTCCTCCTAGTGGTGACTGTATAATCTGTATATAGTGAGCTCCCCCTAGTGGTGACTGTATAATCTGTATATAGTGAGCTCCCCCTAGTGGTGACTGTATAATCTGTATATAGTGAGCTCCTCCTAGTGGTGACTGTATAATCTGTATGTAGTGAGCTCCTCCTAGTGGTGACTGTATAATCTGTATATAGTGAGCTCCCCCTAGTGGTGACTGTATAATCTGTATGTAGTGAGCTCCCCCTAGTGGTGACTGTATAATCTGTATATAGTGAGCTCCCCCTAGTGGTGACTGTATAATCTGTATATAGTGAGCTCCCCCTAGTGGTGACTGTATAATCTGTATATAGTGAGCTCCCCCTAGTGGTGACTGTATAATCTGTATATAGTGAGCTCCCCCTAGTGGTGACTGTATAATATATGAACAATGGAACTTACTGCCTCTTTCTTCAGGTTTCCTGATTTCCAGTCCTGCATTTGCACCTCCTCTTCTTCCCATGTCGCCCCCTGGTCCCCGAGGAGCAGACGTATGTTTTCAGCTCTACCTATAGATAAACATGAATAATAATTGGGATGTCTCGGGTTATAAATGGATCTTTTCTTTTTTCTCCCTGGTCTGTGTTTGGCCCTGCAGTTCGGTTTCAAATATTGCAATACCAGACTCAGCCTATGTGTATGTGTGGCGCTGTTTCTAGGGGAAATCACATACCTAGTAATACAATACGAGAATATTAAACTGATCAGTGCTAAGGCTGCGTTCACATGGGTCATCTCTGATGTTAATGGCATTGTATGACGTCCTGCTTATATGTATAGTGACCAGATTATAGCTTATTTTTGGTATGGGTATGCTCCCCTCCCCCTACTGACAACATATAGAGATGTATGGAGGAGTTACATCAGGTTCACTTACTTACCCCTTAGTGGGAAATAGGTTATCACATATCCACTCACTACAAAAGAACAAAAAGAGAAGGTTAAAAAACAAATTTCTTGTCCTTCGGTGTATATACTATATCCAGCCACAAGAGGGCCCCGGAGAGAGGGGGGCCCTTACTGGGTGCTGAGAGCCCCCTCTATAGTAAACTGAAATATCATAAAGTGCAGATAGCGGCAAATAAACCCCCAACTCTCCGGCCTCCGGTGCTAAAGGGTGTAGTACTAACCATCACCAGACGGGGGCACCATGTCCTTGCTATGGGGCCCTATGGGATGAAGACAACACTGATAAAGGAGGAGTCTGCCCTATAACCTACTTAGTAACTGATCAGAGGCGTCAACCAGGAGAGGGTGCGTGAACTGTGCTGCAGCCACACCCACTTTCACTAGCACCACACCCCCTGTCATTAGAGCCACACCCCTTGTAGAGACATGTGACATGGACACTTAATATACCGGTCACGCCCCTTTATGTTCCCACATCACCTATGTATTATGACCTATAGCCGATGGATTTCGGATCATTCTGCCTGGTTACCCCCCATGGGAATCCTCTGCTGCGCCCCCTACAGTATAATGGGTAACACAGGAGAAGGACTCCCAGGAAAGGGGTCAATACACATCACAGCCCTGTCCGCCTCTAGGGGAATACACTGGGAAATCCTCAGGGCGAATTAATACTGAGAACCGTGATCAGAAGCCCTGGAGAGGTGAGTACATCATGGAGAGGTGCGTACACACTGGAGAGGTGAGTACATCATGGAGAGGTGCGTACACACTGGAGAGGTGAGTACATCATGGAGAGGTCAGTACACCCTGGAGAGGTCAGTACATCATGGATAGGTGAGTACACCCCGGAGAGATGAGTACATCATGGATAGGTGAGTACATCATAGAGAGGTGAGTACATCATGGAGAGGTGAGTACACCCTGGAGAGGTGAGTACATCATGGAGAGGTGAGTACACCCTGGAGAGGTGAGTACACCCTGGAGAGGTCAGTACACCCTGGAGAGGTGAGTACATCATGGAGAGGTGAGTACACACTGGAGAGGTGAGTACATCATGGAGAGGTGAGTACACCCTGGAGAGGTGAGTACACCCTGGAGAGGTCAGTACACCCTGGAGAGGTGAGTACATCATGGAGAGGTGAGTACACACTGGAGAGGTGAGTACATCATGGATAGGTGAGTACATCATAGAGAGGTGAGTACATCATGGAGAGGTGCGTACACACTGGAGAGGTGAGTACATCATGGATAGGTGAGTACACCCCGGAGAGATGAGTACATCATGGATAGGTGAGTACATCATGGATAGGTGAGTACATCATGGAGAGGTCAGTACACCCTGGAGAGGTGAGTACACCCCGGAGAGGTCAGTACATCATGGATAGGTGAGTACACCCCGGAGAGATGAGTACATCATGGATAGGTGAGTACATCATAGAGAGGTGAGTACATCATGGAGAGGTGAGTACACCCCGGAGAGGTCAGTACATCATGGAGAGGTGAGTACACCCCGGAGAGATGAGTACATCATGGATAGGTGAGTACATCATAGAGAGGTGAGTACATCATGGAGAGGTGCGTACACACTGGAGAGGTGAGTACATCATGGAGAGGTGAGTACACCCCGGAGAGATGAGTACATCATGGATAGGTGAGTACATCATGGAGAGGTGCGTACACACTGGAGAGGTGAGTACATCATGGAGAGGTGAGTACACCCCGGAGAGATGAGTACATCATGGATAGGTGAGTACATCATGGATAGGTGAGTACATCATGGAGAGGTCAGTACACCCTGGAGAGGTGAGTACACCCCGGAGAGGTCAGTACATCATGGATAGGTGAGTACATCATAGAGAGGTGAGTACATCATGGAGAGGTGAGTACACCCCGGAGAGGTCAGTACATCATGGATAGGTGAGTACATCATAGAGAGGTGAGTACATCATGGATAGGTGAGTACATCATAGAGAGGTGAGTACATCATGGAGAGGTGAGTACACCCTGGAGAGGTCAGTACATCATGGAGAGGTGAGTACACCCTGGAAGGTTCTGATGTTACCCCAAGTCTCATCCGAGGGCACTCCGCTGCAATCTCAGCCCCACATTACATGAGTACTCGGCCGTGTCTATGGGGTCTAATGTATGTGACTTCCCTTACACTGCAGTACCAGACTCAGACTATGGAGGAGAGGGGGCGCTAAGGAGTAAAGACAGTCTAAGCACTGACCACTATGGATCCTGAGGGGCCCCACTGGCTATAGAGGGCCCGGCAGGGATTCCCTGGTTCTGCCCTGAATGAGTTTGCAGCAGTGTTACTCTGCGGGATGTGAACACAGTCTAAGAAGTAACCTAAGTATCAGACAATCAGTCCATGAGAAGCCGTCTCCTTACTTGTGAGTCCGCTGGCCTGTCTCGTGTCGCCTCCTGTAGCCGCCGGGGTGTAGTGACTGCTCACACTCTATACCCTCCTCTTATATAATGGGCCGCTACTGCTGAGTCACTGTGAGAGACAGGAACACAACAGATGGGAGGGGTACAAAGGACGAAATGAGGAGGTGGCCGGAGAAGGAGAACAGGAACCGCCTGAAATGTGAGCTGCAGAAGAGAACCTGCCCCGGCCAGACCTCACCCCATTCATTGGCCTTACTCTGTATGTTATTGTTGGGGCCCCCTCCTCATATCCAGCATTTGGGCCCTTGGTCCCCCCTAGGCCGGCCTCTGCACCGCACCATATCCACCAGGGGTAGGAGCCCTTGTTTGTAGATCCTATAGAGGACATCTCAGCATAGATAGTCCCCAGCCAGGGATGAGGCCAGACTGGACCACCGGGACCTCCTTCGGGACCCCTTATTGCAGCGATGGGACACATGTGACCAGTCTGCGTGACCTGCACCCCAATGATGGCGTGACCTTAGTGACACCGTCCAAGCGTGAGAAACATGGGCGGAGACCTTTAGTAGAAGGTTGTTGGTGGGATTTGTGCCTGGCCCGACCTCTGTATCACCGACATCCCGATGGCGACACTACTGTTATACGGGGATACACCGGGGCCCCACCACGTATATCTCTGAGCCCCGGCCCTCTCTACATGTCCTCACTCTGCACTACTGTCACCCTGACTCGAGGACCTTCCAGAGGACCATGTGGTCTTAGAGGTCCTTCCACATCTACATAATGCCACAACAAAACATAGAACATAGGGTTGAGCGATCGTGTTCGGAAAAGATCGGACTCCAATCAGCGATCGAGAAAATTTCACGATCGCAATTGGAATTCCGAACACGATCTTTTTAGGTGGGATTGAGATCGGTGACTATTTCCCACAATGCTTTGCTTAGCCTTCACACTGAGTATACACTATATACTCAGCTGCGGTTCCATAGGAATGAATGGAAGCAGCCGGCACACAGCCTTAACCCCCTGCACGCCAGCTGCGTCCATTCATTCTAATGGGAGACTAGCTATCATCTCTAGTAGCTACTTACCTGCAGAGATGGCTGCTCCGGTGCCCGGTGTTCTCGTTCTTCTTCGCCTCACTGCCCCCGCCTCCTAGGTTAGTGTTAAAGAGCTAGGAAGTAGGCGGGGCTTGTGATTTAGGAGAGTGTGGGCGGGTACAGGGCGGGGAGACGTGACGTCTCCCCTCCCAGTAACCGCCCACACTCTCCTAACCTGGGAGGCAGGGGGCAGCGAGGCGAAGAAGAACAAGAACACCGGGCATCTGGCCGGTCCCACGAGGATCCAAAAAGAAACAAGACAAGAAAATTACAATCAAATAATTTATTTCCAAATAACAAAACAAACTCATTTACTGGTCAGTGAATAGAAGAGAGAGAGCGAGGAGAGATGGGGGTGGCGGTGATATTACTGAGGATAGATGGGGGCGCTGTTACTGAGGATAGATGGGGGCGCTGTTACTGAGGATAGATGGGGGCGCTGTTACTGAGGATAGATGGGGGCGCTGTTACTGAGGATAGAAGGGGGCGCTGTTACTGAGGATAGATGGGGGCGCTGTTACTGAGGATACATGGGGGCGCTGTTACTGAGGATACATGGGGGCGCTGTTACTGAGGATAGATGGGGGTGCTGTTACTGAGGATAGATGGGGCGCTGTTACTGAGGATAGATGGGGGCGCTGTTACTGAGGATAGATGGGGGCGCTGTTACTGAGGATAGATGGGGGCGCTGTTACTGTGGATAGATGGGGGCGCTGTTACTGAGGATAGATGGGGGCGCTGTTACTGTGGATAGATGGGGGCGCTGTTACTGAGGATTGATGGGGGCGCTGTTACTGAGGATAGATGGGGGCGCTGTTTCAGTGGATACATAGGGGCGCTGTTACTGTGGATAGATGGGGGCGCTGTTACTGAGGATACATAGGGGGCGCTGTTACTGTGGATAGATGGGGGCGCTGTTTCAGTGGATACATAGGGGCGCTGTTACTGTGGATAGATGGGGGCGCTGTTACTGAGGATAGATGGGGGCGCTGTTACTGAGGATACATAGGGGGCGCTGTTACTGAGGATTGATGGGGGCGCTGTTACTGTGGATAGATGGGGGCGCTGTTACTGAGGATAGATGGGGGCGCTGTTACTGAGGATAGATGGGGGCGCTGTTACTGAGGATACATAGGGGGCGCTGTTACTGAGAATTGATGGGGGCGCTGTTACTGTGGATAGATGGGGGCGCTGTTACTGTGGATAGATGGGGGCGCTGTTACTGAGGATAGATGGGGGCGCTGTTACTGAGGATACATAGGGGGCGCTGTTACTGAGGATAGATGGGGGCGCTGTTACTGAGGATAGATGGGGGCGCTGTTACTGAGGATAGAAGGGGGCGCTGTTACTGAGGATAGATGGGGGCGCTGTTACTGAGGATACATGGGGGCGCTGTTACTGAGGATACATGGGGGCGCTGTTACTGAGGATAGATGGGGGTGCTGTTACTGAGGATAGATGGGGCGCTGTTACTGAGGATAGATGGGGGCGCTGTTACTGAGGATAGATGGGGGCGCTGTTACTGAGGATAGATGGGGGCGCTGTTACTGTGGATAGATGGGGGCGCTGTTACTGAGGATAGATGGGGGCGCTGTTACTGTGGATAGATGGGGGCGCTGTTACTGAGGATTGATGGGGGCGCTGTTACTGAGGATAGATGGGGGCGCTGTTTCAGTGGATACATAGGGGCGCTGTTACTGTGGATAGATGGGGGCGCTGTTACTGAGGATACATAGGGGGCGCTGTTACTGTGGATAGATGGGGGCGCTGTTTCAGTGGATACATAGGGGCGCTGTTACTGTGGATAGATGGGGGCGCTGTTACTGAGGATAGATGGGGGCGCTGTTACTGTGGATAGATGGGGGCGCTGTTACTGAGGATTGATGGGGGCGCTGTTACTGTGGATAGATGGGGGCGCTGTTACTGAGGATAGATGGGGGCGCTGTTACTGAGGATAGATGGGGGCGCTGTTACTGTGGATAGATGGGGGCGCTGTTACTGAGGATAGATGGGGGCGCTGTTACTGTGGATAGATGGGGGCGCTGTTACTGAGGATTGATGGGGGCGCTGTTACTGAGGATAGATGGGGGCGCTGTTTCAGTGGATACATAGGGGCGCTGTTACTGTGGATAGATGGGGGCGCTGTTACTGAGGATACATAGGGGGCGCTGTTACTGTGGATAGATGGGGGCGCTGTTTCAGTGGATACATAGGGGCGCTGTTACTGTGGATAGATGGGGGCGCTGTTACTGAGGATAGATGGGGGCGCTGTTACTGTGGATAGATGGGGGCGCTGTTACTGAGGATTGATGGGGGCGCTGTTACTGTGGATAGATGGGGGCGCTGTTACTGAGGATAGATGGGGGCGCTGTTACTGAGGATAGATGGGGGCGCTGTTACTGAGGATACATAGGGGGCGCTGTTACTGAGAATTGATGGGGGCGCTGTTACTGTGGATAGATGGGGGCGCTGTTACTGTGGATAGATGGGGGCGCTGTTACTGAGGATAGATGGGGGCGCTGTTACTGAGGATACATAGGGGGCGCTGTTACTGAGGATAGATGGGGGCGCTGTTACTGAGGATAGAAGGGGGCGCTGTTTCAGTGGATACATAGGGGGCGCTGTTACTGAGACACTATTGGTTGGTCACATTGACTAGTCTCTTCTACTTGGTTATTTCTTAGGGACGATTGGACGATTTTTTCGAGCCTCAGATTTCAAGTATTCCATAAGTTTAGGACGAGAAGAAATGCGATCGCTGAATGCAGTAAGGAGAGGAAAGGAAGCAAGGCATGCTGGGAATAAGGCGAGGTGAACGTGCAGGATGTCCAGGAGGTTGTAATCTGCATAAGAGATCTGTGGGGGCAAGAAGTGACAGTAAGAAGCTGTTATAGGTCCGACACAATCCTTAGAACCCCCCACATGAACATCAGGGAACGTCTTAAGGAAGCCTCAGGGTCTGTGATGTCATCCAGGAGGACAGAAGATGAGCACAATGGAGGACCAGGAGAGGTGAGTATTAGGGTTCTTATATCTCTGCACCTCCCCCAGGCCTGAGGAGACCCCGCACTATAATGACCGCTCTTCTGGTGGAGGAAACTCTGGAATATTTGTGAAAAGAATCTCGAGACGTCTCCGCATCTCTGGAGGACAAACCCAGACCCGATGTCCAGTCATAAATCATCCCACACATTACCTGATCTCCAACCACAAATCGGGTTCCATTAGAATTCTGGGAAAGGATTCGCTCAAATGCTGAAAACTGATCGGGGAGATCGGCCTCGTACTTCTCTGTACCCTTCTCCTGTACCGGAATACAAAGAAGTCTATCAACCTCCCCTATATCTCTGCAGGCACTGGAAGCAAATACATCAGTGCACCAGGCGATAGATAGTATAAGGCATCACCAGAACCAGTATATCACCCCAGCCCTGCAGATAGATAGGTTACTGTCACCAGAACCAGCATATCACCCCAGCCCTGCAGATAGATAGGTTACTGTCACCAGACCCAGCATATCACCCCAGCCCTGCAGATAGATAGGTTACTGTCACCAGAACCAGCATATCACCCCAGCCCTGCAGATAGATAGGTTACTGTCACCAGACCCAGCATATCACCCCAGCCCTGCAGATAGATAGGTTACTGTCACCAGAACCAGCATATCACCCCAGCCCTGCAGATAGATAGGTTACTGTCACCAGACCCAGCATATCACCCCAGCCCTGCAGATAGATAGGTTACTGTCACCAGTGCCAGCATATCACCCCAGCCCTGCAGATAGATAGGTTACTGTCACCAGAACCAGCATATCACCCCAGTCCTGCAGATAGATAGGTTACTGTCACCAGACCCAGCATATCACCCCAGCCCTGCAGATAGATAGGTTACTGTCACCAGACCCAGCATATCACCCCAGCCCTGCAGATAGATAGGTTACTGTCACCAGAACCAGCATATCACCCCAGCCCTGCAGATAGATAGGTTACTGTCACCAGAACCAGCATATCACCCCAGCCCTGCAGATAGATAGGTTACTGTCACCAGAACCAGCATATCACCCCAGCCCTGCAGATAGATAGGTTACTGTCACCAGACCCAGCATATCACCCCAGCCCTGCAGATAGATAGGTTACTGTCACCAGAACCAGTATATCACCCCAGCCCTGCAGATAGATACGTTACTGTCACCAGAACCAGCATATCACCCCAGCCCTGCAGATAGATAGGTTACTGTCACCAGAACCAGCATATCACCCCAGCCCTGCAGATAGATAGGTTACTGTCACCAGAACCAGCATATCACCCCAGCCCTGCAGATAGATAGGTTACTGTCACCAGACCCAGCATATCACCCCAGCCCTGCAGATAGATAGGTTACTGTCACCAGAACCAGCATATCACCCCAGCCCTGCAGATAGATAGGTTACTGTCACCAGACCCAGCATATCACCCCAGCCCTGCAGATAGATAGGTTACTGTCACCAGTACCAGCATATCACCCCAGCCCTGCAGATAGATAGGTTACTGTCACCAGTACCAGCATATCACCCCAGCCCTGCAGATAGATAGGTTACTGTCACCAGACCCAGCATATCACCCCAGCCCTGCAGATAGATAGGTTACTGTCACCAGACCCAGCATATCACCCCAGCCCTGCAGATAGATAGGTTACTGTCACCAGACCCAGCATATCACCCCAGCCCTGCAGATAGATAGGTTACTGTCACCAGAATCAGCATATCACCCCAGCCCTGCAGATAGATAGGTTACTGTCACCAGAACCAGCATATCACCCCAGCCCTGCAGATAGATAGGTTACTGTCACCAGACCCAGCATATCACCCCAGCCCTGCAGATAGATAGGTTACTGTCACCAGAATCAGCATATCACCCCAGCCCTGCAGATAGATAGGTTACTGTCACCAGTACCAGCATATCACCCCAGCCCTGCAGATAGATAGGTTACTGTCACCAGAACCAGCATATCACCCCAGCCCTGCAGATAGATAGGTTACTGTCACCAGACCCAGCATATCACCCCAGCCCTGCAGATAGATAGGTTACTGTCACCAGAATCAGCATATCACCCCAGCCCTGCAGATAGATAGGTTACTGTCACCAGAATCAGCATATCACCCCAGCCCTGCAGATAGATAGGTTACTGTCACCAGACCCAGCATATCACCCCAGCCCTGCAGATAGATAGGTTACTGTCACCAGAATCAGCATATCACCCCAGCCCTGCAGATAGATAGGTTACTGTCACCAGAATCAGCATATCACCCCAGCCCTGCAGATAGATAGGTTACTGTCACCAGACCCAGCATATCACCCCAGCCCTGCAGATAGATAGGGTACTGTCACCAGAACCAGCATATCACCCCAGCCTGCAGATAGATAGGTTACTGTCACCAGAACCAGCATATCACCCCAGCCCTGCAGATAGATAGGTTACTGTCACCAGAACCAGCATATCACCCCAGCCTGCAGATAGATAGGTTACTGTCACCAGAACCAGCATATCACCCCAGCCCTGCAGATAGATAGGTTACTGTCACCAGACCCAGCATATCACTCCAGCCCTGCAGATAGATAGGTTACTGTCACCAGAACCAGCATATCACCCCAGCCTGCAGATAGATAGGTTACTGTCACCAGACCCAGCATATCACCCTAGCCCTGCAGATAGATAGGTTACTGTCACCAGACCCAGCATATCACCCCAGCCCTGCAGATAGATAGGTTACTGTCACCAGACCCAGCATATCACCCCAGCCCTGCAGATAGATAGGTTACTGTCACCAGAACCAGCATATCACCCCAATCCTGCAGATAGATAGGTTACTGTCACCAGACCCAGCATATCACCCCAGCCCTGCAGATAGATAGGTTACTGTCACCAGACCCAGCATATCACCCCAGCCCTGCAGATAGATAGGTTAGTGTCACCAGACCCAGCATATCACCCCAGCCCTGCAGATAGATAGGTTACTGTCACCAGAACCAGCATATCACCCCAGCCCTGCAGATAGATAGGTTACTGTCACCAGACCCAGCATATCACCCCAGTCCTGCAGATAGATAGGTTACTGTCACCAGACCCAGTATATCACCCCAGCCCTGCAGATAGATAGGTTACTGTCACCAGAACCAGCATATCACCCCAGTCCTGCAGATAGATAGGTTACTGTCACCAGAACCAGCATATCACCCCAGCCCTGCAGATAGATAGGTTACTGTCACCAGACCCAGCATATCACCCCAGCCCTGCAGATAGATAGGTTACTGTCACCAGAACCAGCATATCACCCCAGCCCTGCAGATAGATAGGTTACTGTCACCAGAACCAGCATATCACCCCAGCCCTGCAGATAGATAGGTTACTGTCACCAGAACCAGCATATCACCCCAGCCCTGCAGATAGATAGGTTACTGTCACCAGACCCAGCATATCACCCCAGCCCTGCAGATAGATAGGTTACTGTCACCAGAACCAGCGTATCACCCCAGCCCTGCAGATAGATAGGTTACTGTCACCAGACCCAGCATATCACCCCAGCCCTGCAGATAGATAGGTTATTGTCACCAGAACTGATGTCATATCTGCAGAGCTGGGGTGATATGCTGATATCGGTGACACAGTCCTAGGGTATACCTAATAAAGGGTTTATTCCGTCCCTATCTATTTAACAGTATTATAGTTTTTTCTCCTTCTTTGTCTATACTTACAGGCTCATAGAATAGCACTCGCACGAGTTTCATCCTCAGGTCCTCCACACCATCGTTCACCATGTCAATAAGCGCGCTCTCCTGGTTACTGCCCCCGGCAATACCTGACAGGATAACATACATAGGAGGTCAATGTCAGGGGAATCGAGGTAATGCAAGATTTCCCTGTCGTCATACAGCAGCACCAGTGGGGTATTCTGGCGCAGGAGATAGTTCTCAGGACGGCCTCTGACAGCCCGCTAGGACTTAATAGGGACTGGGCAACCTTCAGGCTGTCAGGTGGAATCTGATCAGATCCTGGCATCTCTGACCTCCTTCAGTGACCATGTCTGGGAGAGGAGGAAGAAAGGGAGATGACAGACTGCCCAGAGCAATAGACATTTAGTGCTTTAGTTTCTGCACTAAACACAGAGAAAAACTGAACGCTGCCCACAATGTCCATCGCTGCAACTGCAGCCCAGGTAAGTGTGCAAAGGCGCTGACAAAAACAACATAACAGGAGTTAACAGAACAACCCCAGTAATAGATATTAGTGCAAGCTGCACTGAAACAAAAGGAAAAGCTGAAAGGGGATTGAGCTTACCTTACTGCTGGCAATGAACCAAACTGCAGCACTGAGAATATGACTGCAATATAATCCTCAATCTATCTCCGAAAGAAAGAAAAAGAAGAAGAAGAAGGTTTGCAAACACTTTCCTCCAAACCATACAGGAGACCACACAGGCCTCCTCCACCTGTCCCACCATCACAGGACAGAATAAGACTGAATATAGAGACCAGACACAGGGGGCGCCGTCTGCATCAGTCACTATATACTGGTAATGTGAACCTGCCCTAATACTTTATCAGACATGTGCAGACACTCACCATATTTACGGCCAAGGTAGCGCAGAATGCTGTTACTCTGGTACAGAACAAAGTCTCCATCTTTAAACTTTGGCAGCTGACCAAAAACCTGCAAGACACCCCAAAGACTGAGCCAAAGGATAAAAGAGCTCCCCCTAGTGGTGACTGTATAATCTGTATGTAGTGAGCTCCTCCTAGTGGTGACTGTATAATCTGTATGTAGTGAGCTCCTCCTAGTGGTGACTGTATAATCTGTATGTAGTGAGCTCCCCCTAGTGGTGACTGTATAATCTGTATGTAGTGAGCTCCCTCTAGTGGTGACTGTATAATCTGTATGTAGTGAGCTCCTCCTAGTGGTGACTGTATAATCTGTATGTAGTGAGCTCCCCCTAGTGGTGACTGTATAATCTGTATGTAGTGAGCTCCCCCTAGTGGTGACTGTATAATCTGTATGTAGTGAGCACCCTCTAGTGGTGACTGTATAATCTGTATGTAGTGAGCTCCTCCTAGTGGTGACTGTATAATCTGTATGTAGTGAGCTCCCCCTAGTGGTGACTGTATAATCTGTATGTAGTGAGCTCCCCCTAGTGGTGACTGTATAATCTGTATGTAGTGAGCTCCTCCTAGTGGTGACTGTATAATCTGTATGTAGTGAGCTCCCCCTAGTGGTGACTGTATAATCTGTATGTAGTGAGCTCCTCCTAGTGGTGACTGTATAATCTGTATGTAGTGAGCTCCTCCTAGTGGTGACTGTATAATCTGTATGTAGTGAGCTCCCCCTAGTGGTGATTGTATAATCTGTATGTAGTGAGCTCCCCCTAGTAGTGACTGTATAATCTGTATGTAGTGAGCTCCCTCTAGTGGTGACTGTATAATCTGTATGTAGTGAGCTCCTCCTAGTGGTGACTGTATAATCTGTATGTAGTGAGCTCCTCCTAGTGGTGACTGTATAATCTGTATGTAGTGAGCTCCCCCTAGTGGTGACTGTATAATCTGTATGTAGTGAGCTCCCCCTAGTGGTGACTGTATAATCTGTATGTAGTGAGCTCCCCCTAGTGGTGACTGTATAATCTGTATGTAGTGAGCTCCTCCTAGTGGTGACTGTATAATCTGTATGTAGTGAGCTCCTCCTAGTGGTGACTGTATAATCTGTATGTAGTGAGCACCCTCTAGTGGTGACTGTATAATCTGTATGTAGTGAGCTCCTCCTAGTGGTGACTGTATAATCTGTATGTAGTGAGCTCCCCCTAGTGGTGACTGTATAATCTGTATGTAGTGAGCTCCCCCTAGTGCTGACTGTATAATCTGTATGTAGTGAGCTCCTCCTAGTGGTGACTGTATAATCTGTATGTAGTGAGCTCCCCCTAGTGGTGACTGTATAATCTGTATGTAGTGAGCTCCTCCTAGTGGTGACTGTATAATCTGTATGTAGTGAGCTCCTCCTAGTGGTGACTGTATAATCTGTATGTAGTGAGCTCCCCCTAGTGGTGATTGTATAATCTGTATGTAGTGAGCTCCCCCTAGTAGTGACTGTATAATCTGTATGTAGTGAGCTCCCTCTAGTGGTGACTGTATAATCTGTATGTAGTGAGCTCCTCCTAGTGGTGACTGTATAATCTGTATGTAGTGAGCTCCTCCTAGTGGTGACTGTATAATCTGTATGTAGTGAGCTCCCCCTAGTGGTGACTGTATAATCTGTATGTAGTGAGCTCCCCCTAGTGGTGACTGTATAATCTGTATGTAGTGAGCTCCCCCTAGTGGTGACTGTATAATCTGTATGTAGTGAGCTCCTCCTAGTGGTGACTGTATAATCTGTATGTAGTGAGCTCCTCCTAGTGGTGACTGTATAATCTGTATGTAGTGAGCTCCCCCTAGTGGTGATTGTATAATCTGTATGTAGTGAGCTCCCCCTAGTGGTGACTGTATAATCTGTATGTAGTGAGCTTCCCCTAGTGGTGACTATATATACTGTATGTAGTGAGCTCCTCCTAGTGGTGACTGTATAATCTGTATGTAGTGAGCTCCCCCTAGTGGTGACTGTATAATCTGTATGTAGTGAGCTCCCCCTAGCGGTGGCTGTATAATCTGTATGTAGTGAGCTCCCCCTAGTGGTGGCTGTATAATCTGTATGTAGTGAGCTCCCCCTAGTGGTGGCTGTATAATCTGTATGTAGTGAGCTCCTCCTAGTGGTGACTGTATAATCTGTATGTAGTGAGCTCCCCCTAGTGGTGACTGTATAATCTGTATGTAGTGAGCTCCCTCTAGTGGTGACTGTATAATCTGTATGTAGTGAGCTCCCCCTAGTGGTGACTGTATAATCTGTATGTAGTGAGCTCCCCCTAGTGGTGACTGTATAATCTGTATGTAGTGAGCTCCTCCTAGTGGTGACTGTATAATCTGTATGTAGTGAGCTCTCTCTAGTGGTGACTGTATAATCTGTATGTAGTGAGCTCCCCCTAGTGGTGACTGTATAATCTGTATGTAGTGAGCTCCTCCTAGTGGTGACTGTATAATCTGTATGTAGTGAGCTCCTCCTAGTGGTGACTGTATAATCTGTATGTAGTGAGCTCCCCCTAGTGGTGACTGTATAATCTGTATGTAGTGAGCTCCCCCTAGTGGTGACTGTATGATCTGTATGTAGTGAGCTCCCCCTAGTGGTGACTGTATAATCTGTATGTAGTGAGCTCCCTCTAGTGGTGACTGTATAATCTGTATGTAGTGAGCTCCCCCTAGTGGTGACTGTATAATCTGTATGTAGTGAGCTCCTCCTAGTGGTGACTGTATAATCTGTATGTAGTGAGCTCCCCCTAGTAGTGACTGTATAATCTGTATGTAGTGAGCTCCCTCTAGTGGTGACTGTATAATCTGTATGTAGTGAGCTCCTCCTAGTGGTGACTGTCTAATCTGTATGTGGTGAGCTCCTCCTAGTGGTGACTGTATAATCTGTATGTAGTGAGCTCCCCCTAGTGGTGACTGTATAATCTGTATGTAGTGAGCTCCCTCTAGTGGTGACTGTATAATCTGTATGTAGTGAGCTCCTCCTAGTGGTGACTGTATAATCTGTATGTAGTGAGCTCCCCCTAGTGGTGACTGTATGATCTGTATGTAGTGAGCTCCCCATAGTGGTAACTGTATAATCTGTATGTAGTGAGCTCCCTCTAGTGGTGACTGTATAATCTGTATATAGTGAGCTCCCCCTAGTGGTGACTGTATAATCTGTATGTAGTGAGCTCCCCCTAGTGGTGACTGTATAATCTGTATGTAGTGAGCTCCTCCTAGTGGTGACTGTATAATCTGTATGTAGTGAGCTCCCCCTAGTGGTGACTGTATAATCTGTATGTAGTGAGCGCCCCCTAGTGGTGACTGTATAATCTGTATGTAGTGAACTCCTCCTAGTGGTGACTGTATAATCTGTATGTAGTGAGCTCCCCCTAGTGGTGACTGTATAATCTGTATGTAGTGAGCTCCCTCTAGTGGTGACTGTATAATCTGTATGTAGTGAGCTCCCTCTAGTGGTGACTGTATAATCTGTATGTAGTGAGCTCCTCCTAGTGGTGACTGTATAATCTGTATGTAGTGAGCTCCCCCTAGTGGTGACTGTATAATCTGTATGTAGTGAGCTCCTCCTAGTGGTAACTGTATAATCTGTATGTAGTGAGCGCCCCCTAGTGGTGACTGTATAATCTGTATGTAGTGAGCTCCTCCTAGTGGTGACTGTATAATCTGTATGTAGTGAGCTCCTCCTAGTGGTGACTGTATAATCTGTATGTAGTGAGCTCCCCCTAGTGGTGACTGTATAATCTGTATGTAGTGAGCTCCTCCTAGTGGTGACTGTATAATCTGTATGTAGTGAGCTCCCCCTAGTGGTAACTGTATAATCTGTATGTAGTGAGCGCCCCCTAGTGGTGACTGTATAATCTGTATGTAGTGAGCTCCTCCTAGTGGTGACTGTATAATCTGTATGTAGTGAGCTCCTCCTAGTGGTGACTGTATAATCTGTATGTAGTGAGCTCCCCCTAGTGGTGACTGTATAATCTGTATGTAGTGAGCTCCTCCTAGTGGTGACTGTATAATCTGTATGTAGTGAGCTCCCTCTAGTGGTGACTGTATAATCTGTATGTAGTGAGCTCCTCCTAGTGGTGGCTGTATAATCTGTATGTAGTGAGCTCCTCCTAGTGGTGACTGTATAATCTGTATGTAGTGAGCTCCCCCTAGTGGTGACTGTATGATCTGTATGTAGTGAGCTCCCCCTAGTGGTGACTGTACGATCTGTATGTAGTGAGCTTCCCATAGTGGTAACTGTATAATCTGTATGTAGTGAGCTCCCCCTAGTGGTGACTGTATAATCTGTATGTAGTGAGCTCCTCCTAGTGGTGACTGTATAATCTGTATGTAGTGAGCTCCCCCTAGTGGTGACTGTATAATCTGTATGTAGTGAGCTCCCCCTAGTGGTGACTGTATAATCTGTATGTAGTGAGCTCCTCCTAGTGGTGACTGTATAATCTGTATGTAGTGAGCTCCCCCTAGTGGTGACTGTATAATCTGTATGTAGTGAGCTCCCCCTAGTGGTGACTGTATAATCTGTATGTAGTGAGCTCCCCCTAGTGGTGACTGTATAATCTGTATGTAGTGAGCTCCTCCTAGTGGTGACTGTATAATCTGTATGTAGTGAGCTCCCCCTAATGGTGACTGTATATTCTGTATGTAGTGAGCTCCTCCTAGTGGTGACTGTATAATCTGTGTGTAGTGAGCTCCTCCTAGTGGTGACTGTATAATCTGTAAGTAGTGAGCTCCTCCTAGTGGTGACTGTATAATCTGTATGTAGTGAGCTCCTCCTAGTGGTGACTGTATAATCTGTATGTAATGTGATCCTCCTAGTGGTGACTGTATAATCTGTGTGTAGTGAGCTCCCTCTAGTGGTGACTATATAATCTGTATGTAGTGAGTTCCCCCTAGTGGTGACTGTATAATCTGTGTGTAGTGAACTCCCTCTAGTGGTGACTGTATAATCTGTATGTAGTGAGCTCCCTCTGGTGGTGACTGTATAATCTGTATGTAGTGAGCTCCCTCTAGTGGTGACTGTATAATCTGTATGTAGTGAGCTCCCCCTAGTGGTGACTGTAAGATCTGTATGTAGTGAGCTCCCTCTAGTGGAGACTGTATAATCTGTATGTAGTGAGCTCCTCCTAGTGGTGACTGTATAATCTGTATGTAGTGAGCTTCCCCTAGTGGTGACTGTATAATCTGTATGTAGTGAGCTCCTCCTAGTGGTGACTGTATAATCTGTATGTAGTGAGCTTCCCCTAGTGGTGACTGTATAATCTGTATGTAGTGAGCTCCTCCTAGTGGTGACTGTATAATCTGTATGTAGTGAGCTCCCTCTAGTGGTGACTGTATAATCTGTATGTAGTGAGCTCCTCCTAGTGGTGACTGTATAATCTGTATGTAGTGTGCTCCCCTAGTGGTGACTGTATAATCTGTATGTAGTGAGCTCCTCCTAGTGGTGACTGTATAATCTGTATGTAGTGAGCTCCTCCTAGTGGTGACTGTATAATCTGTATGTAGTGAGCTCCTCCTAGTGGTGACTGTATAATCTGTGTGTAGTGAGCTCCCTCTAGTGGTGACTATATAATCTGTATGTAGTGAGCTCCCTCTAGTGGTGACTGTATAATCTGTGTGTAGTGAACTCCCTCTAGTGGTGACTGTATAATCTGTATGTAGTGAGCTTCCTCTGGTGGTGACTGTATAATCTGTATATAGTGAGCTCCCCCTAGTAGTGACTGTATAATCTGTATGTAGTGAGCTCCCCCTAGTGGTGACTGTATAATCTGTATGTAGTGAGCTCCTCCTAGTGGTGACTGTATAATCTGTATGTAGTGAGCTCCCCCTAGTGGTGACTGTATAATCTGTATGTAGTGAGCTCCCCCTAGTGGTGACTGTATAATCTGTATGTAGTGAGTTCCCCCTAGTGGTGACTGTATAATCTGTATGTAGTGAGCTCCCCCTAGTGGTGACTGTATAATCTGTGTGTAGTGAACTCCCTCTAGTGGTGACTGTATAATCTGTATGTAGTGAGCTCCCTCTGGTGGTGACTGTATAATCTGTATATAGTGAGCTGCCCATAGTGGTGACTGTGTAATCTGTAAGCAGTAAACTCCCCCTAGTGGTGACTTTATAATCTGTATATAGTGAGCTCCTCCTAGTGGTGACTGTATAATCTGTATGTAGTGAGCTCCTCCTAGTGGTGACTGTATAATCTGTATATAGTGAGCTCCTCCTAGTGGTGACTGTATAATCTGTATGTAGTGAGCTCCTCCTAGTGGTTACTGTATAATCTGTATGTAGTGAGCTCCTCCTAGTGGTGACTGTATAATCTGTATGTAGTGAGCTCCCTCTGGTGGTGACTGTATAATCTGTATGTAGTGAGCTCCCTCTAGTGGTGACTGTATAATCTGTATGTAGTGAGCGCCCTCTGGTGGTGACTGTATAATCTGTATGTAGTGAGCTGCCCATAGTGGTGACTGTGTAATCTGTAAGCAGTAAACTCCCCCTAGTGGTGACCTTATAATCTGTATGTATTGAGCTCCTCTTAGTGGTGACTGTATAATCTGTATGTAATGAGCTCCTCCTAGTGGTGACTGTATAATCTGTATGTAGTGAGCTCCTCCTAGTGGTGACTGTATAATCTGTATGTAGTGAGCTCCCTCTAGTGGTGACTGTATAATCTGTATGTAGTGAGCTCCCCCTAGTGGCGACTGTAAGATTTGTATGTAGTGAGCTCCCTCTAGTGGTGACTGTATAATCTGTATGTAGTGAGCTCCTCCTAGTGGTGACTGTATAATCTGTATGTAGTGAGCTCCTCCTAGTGGTGACTGTATAATCTGTATGTAGTGAGCTCCCCCTAGTGGTGACTGTATAATCTGTATGTAGTGAGCTCCTCCTAGTGGTGACTGTATAATCTGTATGTAGTGAGCTCCCTCTAGTGGTGACTGTATAATCTGTATGTAGTGAGCTCCTCCTAGTGGTGGCTGTATAATCTGTATGTAGTGAGCTCCTCCTAGTGGTGACTGTATAATCTGTATGTAGTGAGCTCCCCCTAGTGGTGACTGTATGATCTGTATGTAGTGAGCTCCCCCTAGTGGTGACTGTACGATCTGTATGTAGTGAGCTTCCCATAGTGGTAACTGTATAATCTGTATGTAGTGAGCTCCCCCTAGTGGTGACTGTATAATCTGTATGTAGTGAGCTCCTCCTAGTGGTGACTGTATAATCTGTATGTAGTGAGCTCCCCCTAGTGGTGACTGTATAATCTGTATGTAGTGAGCTCCCCCTAGTGGTGACTGTATAATCTGTATGTAGTGAGCTCCTCCTAGTGGTGACTGTATAATCTGTATGTAGTGAGCTCCCCCTAGTGGTGACTGTATAATCTGTATGTAGTGAGCTCCCCCTAGTGGTGACTGTATGATCTGTATGTAGTGAGCTCCCTCTAGTGGTGACTGTATAATCTGTATGTACTGAGCTCCTCCTAGTGGTGACTGTATATACTGTATGTAGTGAGCTCCTCCTAGTGGTGACTGTATAATCTGTATGTAGTGAGCTCCCCCTAATGGTGACTGTATATTCTGTATGTAGTGAGCTCCTCCTAGTGGTGACTGTATAATCTGTAAGTAGTGAGCTCCTCCTAGTGGTGACTGTATAATCTGTATGTAGTGAGCTCCTCCTAGTGGTGACTGTATAATCTGTATGTAATGTGATCCTCCTAGTGGTGACTGTATAATCTGTGTGTAGTGAGCTCCCTCTAGTGGTGACTATATAATCTGTATGTAGTGAGTTCCCCCTAGTGGTGACTGTATAATCTGTGTGTAGTGAGCTCCTCCTAGTGGTGACTGTATAATCTGTATGTAGTGAGCTCCCCCTAGTGGTGACTATATAATCTGTATGTAGTGAGTTCCCCCTAGTGGTGACTGTATAATCTGTGTGTAGTGAACTCCCTCTAGTGGTGA
Organism: Leptodactylus fuscus; assembly: GCF_031893055.1. Taxonomy (NCBI): domain Eukaryota; kingdom Metazoa; phylum Chordata; class Amphibia; order Anura; family Leptodactylidae; genus Leptodactylus; species Leptodactylus fuscus. The sequence continues at coordinate 88,257,925 of NC_134274.1, forward strand.
CTGTGTAATCTGTAAGCAGTAAACTCCCCCTAGTGGTGACCTTATAATCTGTATGTATTGAGCTCCTCCTAGTGGTGACTGTATAATCTGTATGTAGTGAGCTCCCTCTAGTGGTGACTGTATAATCTGTATGTAGTGAGCTCCCCCTAGTGGTGACTGTAAGATCTGTATGTAGTGAGCTCCCTCTAGTGGAGACTGTATAATCTGTATGTAGTGAGCTCCTCCTAGTGGTGACTGTATAATCTGTATGTAGTGAGCTTCCCCTAGTGGTGACTGTATAATCTGTATGTAGTGAGCTCCTACTAGTGGTGACTGTATAATCTGTATGTAGTGAGCTTCCCCTAGTGGTGACTGTATAATCTGTATGTAGTGAGCTCCTCCTAGTGGTGACTGTATAATCTGTATGTAGTGAGCTCCCTCTAGTGGTGACTGTATAATCTGTATGTAGTGAGCTCCTCCTAGTGGTGACTGTATAATCTGTATGTAGTGAGCTCCCCCTAGTGGTGACTGTATAATCTGTATGTAGTGAGCTCCTCCTAGTGGTGACTGTATAATCTGTATGTAGTGAGCTCCTCCTAGTGGTGACTGTATAATCTGTATGTAGTGAGCTCCTCCTAGTGGTGACTGTATAATCTGTGTGTAGTGAGCTCCCTCTAGTGGTGACTATATAATCTGTATGTAGTGAGTTCCCCCTAGTGGTGACTGTATAATCTGTGTGTAGTGAACTCCCTCTAGTGGTGACTGTATAATCTGTATGTAGTGAGCTTCCTCTGGTGGTGACTGTATAATCTGTATATAGTGAGCTCCCCCTAGTAGTGACTGTATAATCTGTATGTAGTGAGCTCCCCCTAGTGGTGACTGTATAATCTGTATGTAGTGAGCTCCTCCTAGTGGTGACTGTATAATCTGTATGTAGTGAGCTCCCCCTAGTGGTGACTGTATAATCTGTATGTAGTGAGCTCCCCCTAGTGGTGACTGTATAATCTGAATGTAGTGAGCTCCTCCTAGTGGTGACTGTATAATCTGTGTGTAGTGAACTCCCTCTAGTGGTGACTGTATAATCTGTATGTAGTGAGCTCCCCCTAGTGGTGACTGTATAATCTGTATGTAGTGAGCTCCTCCTAGTGGTGACTGTATAATCTGTATGTAGTGAGCTCCCCTAATGGTGACTGTGTAATCTGTATGTAGTGAGTTCCCCCTAGTGGTGACTGTATAATCTGTATGTAGTGAGCTCCTCCTAGTGGTGTCTGTATAATCTGTATGTAGTGAGCTCCTCCTAGTGGTGACTGTATAATCTGTATGTAGTGAGCTCCCCCTAGTGGTGACTGTATAATCTGTATGTAGTGAGCTCCTCCTAGTGGTGACTGTATAATCTGTATGTAGTGAGCTCCTCCTAGTGGTGACTGTATAATCTGTATGTAGTGAGCTCCTCCTAGTGGTGACTGTATAATCTGTATGTAGTGAGCTCCTTCTAGTGGTGACTGTATAATCTGTGTGTAGTGAGCTCCCTCTAGTGGTGACTATATAATCTGTATGTAGTGAGTTCCCCCTAGTGGTGACTGTATAATCTGTATGTAGTGAGCTCCCCCTAGTGGTGACTGTATAATCTGTGTGTAGTGAACTCCCTCTAGTGGTGACTGTATAATCTGTATGTAGTGAGCTCCCTCTGGTGGTGACTGTATAATCTGTATATAGTGAGCTGCCCATAGTGGTGACTGTGTAATCTGTAAGCAGTAAACTCCCCCTAGTGGTGACTTTATAATCTGTATATAGTGAGCTCCTCCTAGTGGTGACTGTATAATCTGTATGTAGTGAGCTCCTCCTAGTGGTGACTGTATAATCTGTATATAGTGAGCTCCTCCTAGTGGTGACTGTATAATCTGTATGTAGTGAGCTCCTCCTAGTGGTTACTGTATAATCTGTATGTAGTGAGCTCCTCCTAGTGGTGACTGTATAATCTGTATGTAGTGAGCTCCCTCTGGTGGTGACTGTATAATCTGTATGTAGTGAGCTCCCTCTAGTGGTGACTGTATAATCTGTATGTAGTGAGCGCCCTCTGGTGGTGACTGTATAATCTGTATGTAGTGAGCTGCCCATAGTGGTGACTGTGTAATCTGTAAGCAGTAAACTCCCCCTAGTGGTGACCTTATAATCTGTATGTATTGAGCTCCTCTTAGTGGTGACTGTATAATCTGTATGTAATGAGCTCCTCCTAGTGGTGACTGTATAATCTGTATGTAGTGAGCTCCTCCTAGTGGTGACTGTATAATCTGTATGTAGTGAGCTCCCTCTAGTGGTGACTGTATAATCTGTATGTAGTGAGCTCCCCCTAGTGGTGACTGTAAGATCTGTATGTAGTGAGCTCCCTCTAGTGGTGACTGTATAATCTGTATGTAGTGAGCTCCTCCTAGTGGTGACTGTATAATCTGTATGTAGTGAGCTTCCCCTAGTTGTTACCGTATAATCTGTATGTAGTGAGCTCCTCCTAGTGGTGACTGTATAATCTGTATGTAGTGAGCTCCTCCTAGTGGTGACTGTATAATCTGTATGTAGTGAGCTCCCCCTAGTGGTGACTGTATAATCTGTATGTAGTGAGCTCCTCCTAGTGGTGACTGTATAATCTGTATGTAGTGAGCTCCTCCTAGTGGAGACTGTATAATCTGTATGTAGTGAGCTCCTCCTAGTGGTGACTGTATAATCTGTATGTAGTGAGCTCCTCCTAGTGGTGACTGTATAATCTGTGTGTAGTGAGCTCCCTCTAGTGGTGACTATATAATCTGTATGTAGTGAGTTCCCCCTAGTGGTGACTGTATAATCTGTGTGTAGTGAACTCCCTCTAGTGGTGACTGTATAATCTGTATGTAGTGAGCTCCCTCTGGTGGTGACTGTATAATCTGTATGTAGTGAGCTGCCCATAGTGGTGACTGTGTAATCTGTAAGCAGTAAACTCCCCCTAGTGGTGACCTTATAATCTGTATGTATTGAGCTCCTCCTAGTGGTGACTGTATAATCTGTATATAGTGAGCTCCTCCTAGTGGTGACTGTATAATCTGTATATAGTGAGCTCCACCTAGTGGTGACTGTATAATCTGTATGTAGTGAGCTCCTCCTAGTGGTGACTGTATAATCTGTATGTAGTGAGCTCCCCCTAGTGGTGACTGTATAATCTGTATGTAGTGAGCTCCCCCTAGTGGTGACTGTATAATCTGTATGTAGTGAGCTCCTCCTAGTGGTGACTGTATAATCTGTATGTAGTGAGCTCCTCCTAGTGGTGACTGTATAATCTGTATGTAGTGAGCTCCTCCTAGTGGTGACTGTATAATCTGTATGTAGTGAGCTCCCCCTAGTGGTGACTGTATTATCTGTGTGTAGTGAGCTCCCTCTAGTGGTGACTATATAATCTGTATGTTGTGAGTTCCCCCTAGTGGTGACTGTATAATCTGTGTGTAGTGAACTCCCTCTAGTGGTGACTGTATAATCTGTATGTAGTGAGCGCCCTCTGGTGGTGACTGTATAATCTGTATGTAGTGAGCTCCTCCTAGTGGTGACTGTATAATCTGTATGTAGTGAGCTCCCTCTAGTGGTGACTGTATAATCTGTAAGTAGTGAGCTCCCCTAGTGGTGACTGTATAATCTGTATGTAGTGAGCTCCTCCTAGTGGTGACTGTATAATCTGTATGTAGTGAGCTCCTCCTAGTGGTGACTGTATAATCTGTATGTAGTGAGCTCCTCCTAGTGGTGACTGTATAATCTGTATGTAGTGAGCTCCCCCTAGTGGTGACTGTATTATCTGTGTGTAGTGAGCTCCCTCTAGTGGTGACTATATAATCTGTATGTTGTGAGTTCCCCCTAGTGGTGACTGTATAATCTGTGTGTAGTGAACTCCCTCTAGTGGTGACTGTATAATCTGTATGTAGTGAGCGCCCTCTGGTGGTGACTGTATAATCTGTATGTAGTGAGCTCCTCCTAGTGGTGACTGTATAATCTGTATGTAGTGAGCTCCCTCTAGTGGTGACTGTATAATCTGTAAGTATTGAGCTCCCCTAGTGGTGACTGTATAATCTGTATGCAGTGTGCTCCTCCTAGTGGTGACTGTATAATCTGTATGTAGTGAGCTCCTCCTAGTGGTGACTGTATAATCTGTATGTAGTGAGCTCCCTCTAGTGGTGACTGTATAATCTGTAAGTAGTGAGCTCCCCTAGTGGTGACTGTATAATCTGTATGTAGTGAGCTCCCCCTAGTGGTGACTGTATAATCTGTATGTAGTGAGCTCCTCCTAATGGTGACTGTATATTCTGTATGTAGTGAGCTCCTCCTAGTGGTGACTGTATAATCTGTATGTAGTGAGCTCCTCCTAGTGGTGACTGTATAATCTGTATGTAGTTAGCTCCCCCTAGTGGTGACTGTATAATCTGTATGTAGTGAGCTCCTCCTAGTGGTGACTGTATAATCTGTATGTAGTGAGCTCCCTCTAGTGGTGACTGTATAATCTGTATGTAGTGAGCTCCTCCTAGTGGTGGCTGTATAATCTGTATGTAGTGAGCTCCTCCTAGTGGTGACTGTATAATCTGTATGTAGTGAGCTCCCCCTAGTGGTGACTGTATGATCTGTATGTAGTGAGCTCCCCCTAGTGGTGACTGTACGATCTGTATGTAGTGAGCTCCCCATAGTGGTAACTGTATAATCTGTATGTAGTGAGCTCCCCCTAGTGGTGACTGTATAATCTGTATGTAGTGAGCTCCTCCTAGTGGTGACTGTATAATCTGTATGTAGTGAGCTCCCCCTAGTGGTGACTGTATAATCTGTATGTAGTGAGCTCCCCCTAGTGGTGACTGTATAATCTGTATGTAGTGAGCTCCTCCTAGTGGTGACTGTATAATCTGTATGTAGTGAGCTCCCCCTAGTGGTGACTGTATAATCTGTATGTAGTGAGCTCCCCCTAGTGGTGACTGTATGATCTGTATGTAGTGAGCTCCCTCTAGTGGTGACTGTATAATCTGTATGTACTGAGCTCCTCCTAGTGGTGACTGTATATACTGTATGTAGTGAGCTCCTCCTAGTGGTGACTGTATAATCTGTATGTAGTGAGCTCCCCCTAATGGTGACTGTATATTCTGTATGTAGTGAGCTCCTCCTAGTGGTGACTGTATAATCTGTAAGTAGTGAGCTCCTCCTAGTGGTGACTGTATAATCTGTATGTAGTGAGCTCCTCCTAGTGGTGACTGTATAATCTGTATGTAATGTGCTCCTCCTAGTGGTGACTGTATAATCTGTGTGTAGTGAGCTCCCTCTAGTGGTGACTATATAATCTGTATGTAGTGAGTTCCCCCTAGTGGTGACTGTATAATCTGTGTGTAGTGAACTCCCTCTAGTGGTGACTGTATAATCTGTATGTAGTGAGCTCCCTCTGGTGGTGACTGTATAATCTGTATGTAGTGAGCTGCCCATAGTGGTGACTGTGTAATCTGTAAGCAGTAAACTCCCCCTAGTGGTGACCTTATAATCTGTATGTATTGAGCTCCTCCTAGTGGTGACTGTATAATCTGTATGTAGTGAGCTCCCTCTAGTGGTGACTGTATAATCTGTATGTAGTGAGCTCCCCCTAGTGGTGACTGTAAGATCTGTATGTAGTGAGCTCCCTCTAGTGGAGACTGTATAATCTGTATGTAGTGAGCTCCTCCTAGTGGTGACTGTATAATCTGTATGTAGTGAGCTTCCCCTAGTGGTGACTGTATAATCTGTATGTAGTGAGCTCCTCCTAGTGGTGACTGTATAATCTGTATGTAGTGAGCTTCCCCTAGTGGTGACTGTATAATCTGTATGTAGTGAGCTCCTCCTAGTGGTGACTGTATAATCTGTATGTAGTGAGCTCCCTCTAGTGGTGACTGTATAATCTGTATGTAGTGAGCTCCTCCTAGTGGTGACTGTATAATCTGTATGTAGTGAGCTCCCCCTAGTGGTGACTGTATAATCTGTATGTAGTGAGCTCCTCCTAGTGGTGACTGTATAATCTGTATGTAGTGAGCTCCTCCTAGTGGTGACTGTATAATCTGTATGTAGTGAGCTCCTCCTAGTGGTGACTGTATAATCTGTGTGTAGTGAGCTCCCTCTAGTGGTGACTATATAATCTGTATGTAGTGAGTTCCCCCTAGTGGTGACTGTATAATCTGTGTGTAGTGAACTCCCTCTAGTGGTGACTGTATAATCTGTATGTAGTGAGCTTCCTCTGGTGGTGACTGTATAATCTGTATATAGTGAGCTCCCCCTAGTAGTGACTGTATAATCTGTATGTAGTGAGCTCCCCCTAGTGGTGACTGTATAATCTGTATGTAGTGAGCTCCTCCTAGTGGTGACTGTATAATCTGTATGTAGTGAGCTCCCCCTAGTGGTGACTGTATAATCTGTATGTAGTGAGCTCCCCCTAGTGGTGACTGTATAATCTGTATGTAGTGAGCTCCTCCTAGTGGTGACTGTATAATCTGTGTGTAGTGAACTCCCTCTAGTGGTGACTGTATAATCTGTATGTAGTGAGCTCCCCCTAGTGGTGACTGTATAATCTGTATGTAGTGAGCTCCTCCTAGTGGTGACTGTATAATCTGTATGTAGTGAGCTCCCCTAATGGTGACTGTGTAATCTGTATGTAGTGAGTTCCCCCTAGTGGTGACTGTATAATCTGTATGTAGTGAGCTCCTCCTAGTGGTGTCTGTATAATCTGTATGTAGTGAGCTCCTCCTAGTGGTGACTGTATAATCTGTATGTAGTGAGCTCCCCCTAGTGGTGACTGTATAATCTGTATGTAGTGAGCTCCTCCTAGTGGTGACTGTATAATCTGTATGTAGTGAGCTCCTCCTAGTGGTGACTATATAATCTGTATGTAGTGAGCTCCTCCTAGTGGTGACTGTATAATCTGTATGTAGTGAGCTCCTTCTAGTGGTGACTGTATAATCTGTGTGTAGTGAGCTCCCTCTAGTGGTGACTATATAATCTGTATGTAGTGAGTTCCCCCTAGTGGTGACTGTATAATCTGTATGTAGTGAGCTCCCCCTAGTGGTGACTGTATAATCTGTGTGTAGTGAACTCCCTCTAGTGGTGACTGTATAATCTGTATGTAGTGAGCTCCCTCTGGTGGTGACTGTATAATCTGTATATAGTGAGCTGCCCATAGTGGTGACTGTGTAATCTGTAAGCAGAAAACTCCCCCTAGTGGTGACTTTATAATCTGTATATAGTGAGCTCCTCCTAGTGGTGACTGTATAATCTGTATGTAGTGAGCTCCTCCTAGTGGTGACTGTATAATCTGTATATAGTGAGCTCCTCCTAGTGGTGACTGTATAATCTGTATGTAGTGAGCTCCTCCTAGTGGTTACTGTATAATCTGTATGTAGTGAGCTCCTCCTAGTGGTGACTGTATAATCTGTATGTAGTGAGCTCCCTCTGGTGGTGACTGTATAATCTGTATGTAGTGAGCTCCCTCTAGTGGTGACTGTATAATCTGTATGTAGTGAGCGCCCTCTGGTGGTGACTGTATAATCTGTATGTAGTGAGCTGCCCATAGTGGTGACTGTGTAATCTGTAAGCAGTAAACTCCCCCTAGTGGTGACCTTATAATCTGTATGTATTGAGCTCCTCTTAGTGGTGACTGTATAATCTGTATGTAATGAGCTCCTCCTAGTGGTGACTGTATAATCTGTATGTAGTGAGCTCCTCCTAGTGGTGACTGTATAATCTGTATGTAGTGAGTTCCCTCTAGTGGTGACTGTATAATCTGTATGTAGTGAGCTCCCCCTAGTGGTGACTGTAAGATCTGTATGTAGTGAGCTCCCTCTAGTGGTGACTGTATAATCTGTATGTAGTGAGCTCCTCCTAGTGGTGACTGTATAATCTGTATGTAGTGAGCTTCCCCTAGTTGTTACTGTATAATCTGTATGTAGTGAGCTCCTCCTAGTGGTGACTGTATAATCTGTATGTAGTGAGCTCCTCCTAGTGGTGACTGTATAATCTGTATGTAGTGAGCTCCCCCTAGTGGTGACTGTATAATCTGTATGTAGTGAGCTCCTCCTAGTGGTGACTGTATAATCTGTATGTAGTGAGCTCCTCCTAGTGGTGACTGTATAATCTGTATGTAGTGAGCTCCTCCTAGTGGTGACTGTATAATCTGTATGTAGTGAGCTCCTCCTAGTGGTGACTGTATAATCTGTGTGTAGTGAGCTCCCTCTAGTGGTGACTATATAATCTGTATGTAGTGAGTTCCCCCTAGTGGTGACTGTATAATCTGTGTGTAGTGAACTCCCTCTAGTGGTGACTGTATAATCTGTATGTAGTGAGCTCCCTCTGGTGGTGACTGTATAATCTGTATGTAGTGAGCTGCCCATAGTGGTGACTGTGTAATCTGTAAGCAGTAAACTCCCCCTAGTGGTGACCTTATAATCTGTATGTATTGAGCTCCTCCTAGTGGTGACTGTATAATCTGTATGTAGTGAGCTCCCTCTAGTGGTGACTGTATAATCTGTATGTAGTGAGCTCCCCCTAGTGGTGACTGTAAGATCTGTATGTAGTGAGCTCCCTCTAGTGGAGACTGTATAATCTGTATGTAGTGAGCTCCTCCTAGTGGTGACTGTATAATCTGTATGTAGTGAGCTTCCCCTAGTGGTGACTGTATAATCTGTATGTAGTGAGCTCCTCCTAGTGGTGACTGTATAATCTGTATGTAGTGAGCTTCCCCTAGTGGTGACTGTATAATCTGTATGTAGTGAGCTCCTCCTAGTGGTGACTGTATAATCTGTATGTAGTGAGCTTCCCCTAGTTGTTACTGTATAATCTGTATGTAGTGAGCTCCTCCTAGTGGTGACTGTATAATCTGTATGTAGTGAGCTCCTCCTAGTGGTGACTGTATAATCTGTATGTAGTGAGCTCCCCCTAGTGGTGACTGTATAATCTGTATGTAGTGAGCTCCTCCTAGTGGTGACTGTATAATCTGTATGTAGTGAGCTCCTCCTAGTGGTGACTGTATAATCTGTATGTAGTGAGCTCCTCCTAGTGGTGACTGTATAATCTGTATGTAGTGAGCTCCTCCTAGTGGTGACTGTATAATCTGTGTGTAGTGAGCTCCCTCTAGTGGTGACTATATAATCTGTATGTAGTGAGTTCCCCCTAGTGGTGACTGTATAATCTGTGTGTAGTGAACTCCCTCTAGTGGTGACTGTATAATCTGTATGTAGTGAGCTCCCTCTGGTGGTGACTGTATAATCTGTATGTAGTGAGCTGCCCATAGTGGTGACTGTGTAATCTGTAAGCAGTAAACTCCCCCTAGTGGTGACCTTATAATCTGTATGTATTGAGCTCCTCCTAGTGGTGACTGTATAATCTGTATGTAGTGAGCTCCCTCTAGTGGTGACTGTATAATCTGTATGTAGTGAGCTCCCCCTAGTGGTGACTGTAAGATCTGTATGTAGTGAGCTCCCTCTAGTGGAGACTGTATAATCTGTATGTAGTGAGCTCCTCCTAGTGGTGACTGTATAATCTGTATGTAGTGAGCTTCCCCTAGTGGTGACTGTATAATCTGTATGTAGTGAGCTCCTCCTAGTGGTGACTGTATAATCTGTATGTAGTGAGCTTCCCCTAGTGGTGACTGTATAATCTGTATGTAGTGAGCTCCTCCTAGTGGTGACTGTATAATCTGTATGTAGTGAGCTCCCTCTAGTGGTGACTGTATAATCTGTATGTAGTGAGCTCCTCCTAGTGGTGACTGTATAATCTGTATGTAGTGAGCTCCCCCTAGTGGTGACTGTATAATCTGTATGTAGTGAGCTCCTCCTAGTGGTGACTGTATAATCTGTATGTAGTGAGCTCCTCCTAGTGGTGACTGTATAATCTGTGTGTAGTGAGCTCCCTCTAGTGGTGACTATATAATCTGTATGTAGTGAGTTCCCCCTAGTGGTGACTGTATAATCTGTGTGTAGTGAACTCCCTCTAGTGGTGACTGTATAATCTGTATGTAGTGAGCTTCCTCTGGTGGTGACTGTATAATCTGTATATAGTGAGCTCCCCCTAGTAGTGACTGTATAATCTGTATGTAGTGAGCTCCCCCTAGTGGTGACTGTATAATCTGTATGTAGTGAGCTCCTCCTAGTGGTGACTGTATAATCTGTATGTAGTGAGCTCCCCCTAGTGGTGACTGTATAATCTGTATGTAGTGAGCTCCCCCTAGTGGTGACTGTATAATCTGTATGTAGTGAGCTCCTCCTAGTGGTGACTGTATAATCTGTGTGTAGTGAACTCCCTCTAGTGGTGACTGTATAATCTGTATGTAGTGAGCTCCCCCTAGTGGTGACTGTATAATCTGTATGTAGTGAGCTCCTCCTAGTGGTGACTGTATAATCTGTATGTAGTGAGCTCCCCTAATGGTGACTGTGTAATCTGTATGTAGTGAGTTCCCCCTAGTGGTGACTGTATAATCTGTATGTAGTGAGCTCCTCCTAGTGGTGTCTGTATAATCTGTATGTAGTGAGCTCCTCCTAGTGGTGACTGTATAATCTGTATGTAGTGAGCTCCCCCTAGTGGTGACTGTATAATCTGTATGTAGTGAGCTCCTCCTAGTGGTGACTGTATAATCTGTATGTAGTGAGCTCCTCCTAGTGGTGACTGTATAATCTGTATGTAGTGAGCTCCTCCTAATGGTGACTGTATAATCTGTATGTAGTGAGCTCCTTCTAGTGGTGACTGTATAATCTGTGTGTAGTGAGCTCCCTCTAGTGGTGACTATATAATCTGTATGTAGTGAGTTCCCCCTAGTGGTGACTGTATAATCTGTATGTAGTGAGCTCCCCCTAGTGGTGACTGTATAATCTGTGTGTAGTGAACTCCCTCTAGTGGTGACTGTATAATCTGTATGTAGTGAGCTGCCCATAGTGGTGACTGTGTAATCTGTAAGCAGTAAACTCCCCCTAGTGGTGACTTTATAATCTGTATATAGTGAGCTCCTCCTAGTGGTGACTGTATAATCTGTATGTAGTGAGCTCCTCCTAGTGGTGACTGTATAATCTGTATATAGTGAGCTCCTCCTAGTGGTGACTGTATAATCTGTATGTAGTGAGCTCCTCCTAGTGGTTACTGTATAATCTGTATGTAGTGAGCTCCTCCTAGTGGTGACTGTATAATCTGTATGTAGTGAGCTCCCTCTGGTGGTGACTGTATAATCTGTATGTAGTGAGCTCCCTCTAGTGGTGACTGTATAATCTGTATGTAGTGAGCGCCCTCTGGTGGTGACTGTATAATCTGTATGTAGTGAGCTGCCCATAGTGGTGACTGTGTAATCTGTAAGCAGTAAACTCCCCCTAGTGGTGACCTTATAATCTGTATGTATTGAGCTCCTCTTAGTGGTGACTGTATAATCTGTATGTAATGAGCTCCTCCTAGTGGTGACTGTATAATCTGTATGTAGTGAGCTCCTCCTAGTGGTGACTGTATAATCTGTATGTAGTGAGCTCCTCCTAGTGGTGACTGTATAATCTGTATGTAGTGAGCTCCCCCTAGTGGTGACTGTAAGATCTGTATGTAGTGAGCTCCCTCTAGTGGTGACTGTATAATCTGTATGTAGTGAGCTCCTCCTAGTGGTGACTGTATAATCTGTATGTAGTGAGCTCCTCCTAGTGGTGACTGTATAATCTGTATGTAGTGAGCTCCCCCTAGTGGTGACTGTAAGATCTGTATGTAGTGAGCTCCCTCTAGTGGTGACTGTATAATCTGTATGTAGTGAGCTCCCCCTAGTGGTGACTGTATAATCTGTATGTAGTGAGCTCCTCCTAGTGGTGACTGTATAATCTGTATGTAGTGAGCTCCTCCTAGTGGTGACTGTATAATCTGTATGTAGTGAGCTCCTCCTAGTGGTGACTGTATAATCTGTATGTAGTGAGCTCCTCCTAGTGGTGACTGTATAATCTGTGTGTAGTGAGCTCCCTCTAGTGGTGACTATATAATCTGTATGTAGTGAGTTCCCCCTAGTGGTGACTGTATAATCTGTGTGTAGTGAACTCCCTCTAGTGGTGACTGTATAATCTGTATGTAGTGAGCTCCCTCTGGTGGTGACTGTATAATCTGTATGTAGTGAGCTGCCCATAGTGGTGACTGTGTAATCTGTAAGCAGTAAACTCCCCCTAGTGGTGACCTTATAATCTGTATGTATTGAGCTCCTCCTAGTGGTGACTGTATAATCTGTATATAGTGAGCTCCTCCTAGTGGTGACTGTATAATCTGTATATAGTGAGCTCCACCTAGTGGTGACTGTATAATCTGTATGTAGTGAGCTCATCCTAGTGGTGACTGTATAATCTGTATGTAGTGAGCTCCCCCTAGTGGTGACTGTATAATCTGTATGTAGTGAGCTCCCCCTAGTGGTGACTGTATAATCTGTATGTAGTGAGCTCCTCCTAGTGGTGACTGTATAATCTGTATGTATTGAGCTCCTCCTAGTGGTGACTGTATAATCTGTATGTAGTGAGCTCATCCTAGTGGTGACTGTATAATCTGTATGTAGTGAGCTCCCCCTAGTGGTGACTGTATTATCTGTGTGTAGTGAGCTCCCTCTAGTGGTGACTATATAATCTGTATGTTGTGAGTTCCCCCTAGTGGTGACTGTATAATCTGTGTGTAGTGAACTCCCTCTAGTGGTGACTGTATAATCTGTATGTAGTGAGCGCCCTCTGGTGGTGACTGTATAATCTGTATGTAGTGAGCTCCTCCTAGTGGTGACTGTATAATCTGTATGTAGTGAGCTCCCTCTAGTGGTGACTGTATAATCTGTAAGTATTGAGCTCCCCTAGTGGTGACTGTATAATCTGTATGCAGTGTGCTCCTCCTAGTGGTGACTGTATAATCTGTATGTAGTGAGCTCCTCCTAGTGGTGACTGTATAATCTGTATGTAGTGAGCTCCCTCTAGTGGTGACTGTATAATCTGTAAGTAGTGACCTCCCCTAGTGGTGACTGTATAATCTGTATGTAGTGAGCTCCCCCTAGTGGTGACTGTATAATCTGTATGTAGTGAGCTCCTCCTAATGGTGACTGTATATTCTGTATGTAGTGAGCTCCTCCTAGTGGTGACTGTATAATCTGTATGTAGTGAGCTCCTCCTAGTGGTGACTGTATAATCTGTATGTAGTGAGCTCCCCCTAGTGGTGACTGTATAATCTGTATGTAGTGAGCTCCTCCTAGTGGTGACTGTATAATCTGTATGTAGTGAGCTCCCTCTAGTGGTGACTGTATAATCTGTATGTAGTGAGCTCCTCCTAGTGGTGGCTGTATAATCTGTATGTAGTGAGCTCCTCCTAGTGGTGACTGTATAATCTGTATGTAGTGAGCTCCCCCTAGTGGTGACTGTATGATCTGTATGTAGTGAGCTCCCCCTAGTGGTGACTGTACGATCTGTATGTAGTGAGCTCCCCATAGTGGTAACTGTATAATCTGTATGTAGTGAGCTCCCCCTAGTGGTGACTGTATAATCTGTATGTAGTGAGCTCCTCCTAGTGGTGACTGTATAATCTGTATGTAGTGAGCTCCCCCTAGTGGTGACTGTATAATCTGTATGTAGTGAGCTCCCCCTAGTGGTGACTGTATAATCTGTATGTAGTGAGCTCCTCCTAGTGGTGACTGTATAATCTGTATGTAGTGAGCTCCCCCTAGTGGTGACTGTATAATCTGTATGTAGTGAGCTCCCTTTAGTGGTGACTGTATGATCTGTATGTAGTGAGCTCCCTCTAGTGGTGACTGTATAATCTGTATGTACTGAGCTCCTCCTAGTGGTGACTGTATATACTGTATGTAGTGAGCTCCTCCTAGTGGTGACTGTATAATCTGTATGTAGTGAGCTCCCCCTAATGGTGACTGTATATTCTGTATGTAGTGAGCTCCTCCTAGTGGTGACTGTATAATCTGTAAGTAGTGAGCTCCTCCTAGTGGTGACTGTATAATCTGTATGTAGTGAGCTCCTCCTAGTGGTGACTGTATAATCTGTATGTAATGTGCTCCTCCTAGTGGTGACTGTATAATCTGTGTGTAGTGAGCTCCCTCTAGTGGTGACTATATAATCTGTATGTAGTGAGTTCCCCCTAGTGGTGACTGTATAATCTGTGTGTAGTGAACTCCCTCTAGTGGTGACTGTATAATCTGTATGTAGTGAGCTCCCTCTGGTGGTGACTGTATAATCTGTATGTAGTGAGCTGCCCATAGTGGTGACTGTGTAATCTGTAAGCAGTAAACTCCCCCTAGTGGTGACCTTATAATCTGTATGTATTGAGCTCCTCCTAGTGGTGACTGTATAATCTGTATGTAGTGAGCTCCCTCTAGTGGTGACTGTATAATCTGTATGTAGTGAGCTCCCCCTAGTGGTGACTGTAAGATCTGTATGTAGTGAGCTCCCTCTAGTGGAGACTGTATAATCTGTATGTAGTGAGCTCCTCCTAGTGGTGACTGTATAATCTGTATGTAGTGAGCTTCCCCTAGTGGTGACTGTATAATCTGTATGTAGTGAGCTCCTCCTAGTGGTGACTGTATAATCTGTATGTAGTGAGCTCCCTCTAGTGGTGACTGTATAATCTGTATGTAGTGAGCTCCTCCTAGTGGTGACTGTATAATCTGTATGTAGTGAGCTCCCCCTAGTGGTGACTGTATAATCTGTATGTAGTGAGCTCCTCCTAGTGGTGACTGTATAATCTGTATGTAGTGAGCTCCTCCTAGTGGTGACTGTATAATCTGTATGTAGTGAGCTCCTCCTAGTGGTGACTGTATAATCTGTGTGTAGTGAGCTCCCTCTAGTGGTGACTATATAATCTGTATGTAGTGAGTTCCCCCTAGTGGTGACTGTATAATCTGTGTGTAGTGAACTCCCTCTAGTGGTGACTGTATAATCTGTATGTAGTGAGCTTCCTCTGGTGGTGACTGTATAATCTGTGTGTAGTGAACTCCCTCTAGTGGTGACTGTATAATCTGTATGTAGTGAGCTCCTCCTAGTGGTGACTGTATAATCTGTGTGTAGTGAACTCCCTCTAGTGGTGACTGTATAATCTGTATGTAGTGAGCTCCCCCTAGTGGTGACTGTATAATCTGTATGTAGTGAGCTCCCCCTAGTGGTGACTGTATAATCTGTATGTAGTGAGCTCCTCCTAGTGGTGACTGTATAATCTGTATGTAGTGAGCTCCCCTAATGGTGACTGTGTAATCTGTATGTAGTGAGTTCCCCCTAGTGGTGACTGTATAATCTGTATGTAGTGAGCTCCTCCTAGTGGTGTCTGTATAATCTGTATGTAGTCAGCTCCTCCTAGTGGTGACTGTATAATCTGTATGTAGTGAGCTCCCCCTAGTGGTGACTGTATAATCTGTATGTAGTGAGCTCCTCCTAGTGGTGACTGTATAATCTGTATGTAGTGAGCTCCTCCTAGTGGTGACTGTATAATCTGTATGTAGTGAGCTCCTCCTAGTGGTGACTGTATAATCTGTATGTAGTGAGCTCCTTCTAGTGGTGACTGTATAATCTGTGTGTAGTGAGCTCCCTCTAGTGGTGACTATATAATCTGTATGTAGTGAGTTCCCCCTAGTGGTGACTGTATAATCTGTATGTAGTGAGCTCCCCCTAGTGGTGACTGTATAATCTGTGTGTAGTGAACTCCCTCTAGTGGTGACTGTATAATCTGTATGTAGTGAGCTCCCTCTGGTGGTGACTGTATAATCTGTATATAGTGAGCTGCCCATAGTGGTGACTGTGTAATCTGTAAGCAGTAAACTCCCTCTAGTGGTGACTTTATAATCTGTATATAGTGAGCTCCTCCTAGTGGTGACTGTATAATCTGTATGTAGTGAGCTCCTCCTAGTGGTGACTGTATAATCTGTATATAGTGAGCTCCTCCTAGTGGTGACTGTATAATCTGTATGTAGTGAGCTCCTCCTAGTGGTCACTGTATAATCTGTATGTAGTGAGCTCCTCCTAGTGGTGACTGTATAATCTGTATGTAGTGAGCTCCCTCTGGTGGTGACTGTATAATCTGTATGTAGTGAGCTCCCTCTGGTGGTGACTGTATAATCTGTATGTAGTGAGCTGCCCATAGTGGTGACTGTGTAATCTGAAAGCAGTAAACTCCCCCTAGTGGTGACCTTATAATCTGTATGTATTGAGCTCCTCTTAGTGGTGACTGTATAATCTGTATGTAATGAGCTCCTCCTAGTGGTGACTGTATAATCTGTATGTAGTGAGCTCCTCCTAGTGGTGACTGTATAATCTGTATGTAGTGAGCTCCCTCTAGTGGTGACTGTATAATCTGTATGTAGTGAGCTCCCCCTAGTGGTGACTGTAAGATCTGTATGTAGTGAGCTCCCTCTAGTGGTGACTGTATAATCTGTATGTAGTGAGCTCCTCCTAGTGGTGACTGTATAATCTGTATGTAGTGAGCTTCCCCTAGTTGTTACTGTATAATCTGTATGTAGTGAGCTCCTCCTAGTGGTGACTGTATAATCTGTATGTAGTGAGCTCCTCCTAGTGGTGACTGTATAATCTGTATGTAGTGAGCTCCCCCTAGTGGTGACTGTATAATCTGTATGTAGTGAGCTCCTCCTAGTGGTGACTGTATAATCTGTATGTAGTGAGCTCCTCCTAGTGGTGACTGTATAATCTGTATGTAGTGAGCTCCTCCTAGTGGTGACTGTATAATCTGTATGTAGTGAGCTCCTCCTAGTGGTGACTGTATAATCTGTGTGTAGTGAGCTCCCTCTAGTGGTGACTATATAATCTGTATGTAGTGAGTTCCCCCTAGTGGTGACTGTATAATCTGTGTGTAGTGAACTCCCTCTAGTGGTGACTGTATAATCTGTATGTAGTGAGCTCCCTCTGGTGGTGACTGTATAATCTGTATGTAGTGAGCTGCCCATAGTGGTGACTGTGTAATCTGTAAGCAGTAAACTCCCCCTAGTGGTGACCTTATAATCTGTATGTATTGAGCTCCTCCTAGTGGTGACTGTATAATCTGTATATAGTGAGCTCCACCTAGTGGTGACTGTATAATCTGTATGTAGTGAGCTCCTCCTAGTGGTGACTGTATAATCTGTATGTAGTGAGCTCCCCCTAGTGGTGACTGTATAATCTGTATGTAGTGAGCTCCCCCTAGTGGTGACTGTATAATCTGTATGTAGTGAGCTCCTCCTAGTGGTGACTGTATAATCTGTATGTAGTGAGCTCCTCCTAGTGGTGACTGTATAATCTGTATGTAGTGAGCTCCTCCTAGTGGTGACTGTATAATCTGTATGTAGTGAGCTCCCCCTAGTGGTGACTGTATTATCTGTGTGTAGTGAGCTCCCTCTAGTGGTGACTATATAATCTGTATGTTGTGAGTTCCCCCTAGTGGTGACTGTATAATCTGTGTGTAGTGAACTCCCTCTAGTGGTGACTGTATAATCTGTATGTAGTGAGCGCCCTCTGGTGGTGACTGTATAATCTGTATGTAGTGAGCTCCTCCTAGTGGTGACTGTATAATCTGTATGTAGTGAGCTCCCTCTAGTGGTGACTGTATAATCTGTAAGTAGTGAGCTCCCCTAGTGGTGACTGTATAATCTGTATGTAGTGAGCTCCTCCTAGTGGTGACTGTATAATCTGTATGTAGTGAGCTCCTCCTAGTGGTGACTGTATAATCTGTATGTAGTGAGCTCCTCCTAGTGGTGACTGTATAATCTGTATGTAGTGAGCTCCCCCTAGTGGTGACTGTATTATCTGTGTGTAGTGAGCTCCCTCTAGTGGTGACTATATAATCTGTATGTTGTGAGTTCCCCCTAGTGGTGACTGTATAATCTGTGTGTAGTGAACTCCCTCTAGTGGTGACTGTATAATCTGTATGTAGTGAGCGCCCTCTGGTGGTGACTGTATAATCTGTATGTAGTGAGCTCCTCCTAGTGGTGACTGTATAATCTGTATGTAGTGAGCTCCCCTAGTGGTGACTGTATAATCTGTATGCAGTGTGCTCCTCCTAGTGGTGACTGTATAATCTGTATGTAGTGAGCTCCTCCTAGTGGTGACTGTATAATCTGTATGTAGTGAGCTCCCTCTAGTGGTGACTGTATAATCTGTAAGTAGTGAGCTCCCCTAGTGGTGACTGTATAATCTGTATGTAGTGAGCTCCCCCTAGTGGTGACTGTATAATCTGTATGTAGTGAGCTCCTCCTAATGGTGACTGTATATTCTGTATGTAGTGAGCTCCTCCTAGTGGTGATTGTATAATCTGTATGTAGTGAGCTCCTCCTAGTGGTGACTGTATAATCTGTATGTAGTGAGCTCCCTCTAGTGGTGACTGTATAATCTGTAAGTAGTGAGCTCCCCTAGTGGTGACTGTATAATCTGTATGTAGTGAGCTCCCCCTAGTGGTGACTGTATAATCTGTATGTAGTGAGCTCCTCCTAATGGTGACTGTATAATCTGTATGTAGTGAGCTCCCTCTAGTGGTGACTGTATAATCTGTATGTAGTGAGCTCCTCCTAGTGGTGACTGTATAATCTGTATGTAGTGAGCTCCTCCTAGTGGTGACTGTATAATCTGTATGTAGTGAGCTCCCTCTAGTGGTGACTGTATAATCTGTAAGTAGTGAGCTCCCCTAGTGGTGACTGTATAATCTGTATGTAGTGAGCTCCCCCTAGTGGTGACTGTATAATCTGTATGTAGTGAGCTCCTCCTAATGGTGACTGTATATTCTGTATGTAGTGAGCTCCTCCTAGTGGTGACTGTATAATCTGTATGTAGTGAGCTCCCCCTAGTGGTGACTGTATAATCTGTATGTAGTGAGCTCCTCCTAGTGGTGACTGTATAATCTGTATGTAGTGAGCTCCTCCTAGTGGTGACTGTATAATCTGTATGTAGTGAGCTCCCCCTAGTGGTGACTGTATAATCTGTATATAGTGAGCTCCCCCTAGTGGTGACTGTATAATCTGTATGTAGTGAGCTCCTCCTAGTGGTGACTGTATAATCTGTATGTAGTGAGCTCCTCCTAGTGGTGACTGTATAATCTGTATGTAGTGAGCTCCTCCTAGTGGTGACTGTATAATCTGTATGTAGTGAGCTCCCTCTAGTGGTGACTGTATAATCTGTAAGTAGTGACCTCCCCTAGTGGTGACTGTATAATCTGTATGTAGTGAGCTCCCTCTGGTGGTGACTGTATAATCTGTATGTAGTGAGCTCCCCCTAGTGGTGACTGTGTAATCTGTAAGCAGTAAACTCCCCCTAGTGGTGACTTTATAATCTGTGTGTAGTGAGCTCCCTCTAGTGGTGACTGTATAATCTGTATGTAGTGAGCTCCTCCTAGTGGTGACTGTATAATCTGTATGTAGTGAGCTCCCTCTAGTGGTGACTGTATAATCTGTATGTAGTGAGCTCCTCCTAGTGGTGACTGTATAATCTGTATGTAGTGAGCTCCCCCTAGTGGTGACTGTATAATCTGTATGTAGTGAGCTCCCCCTAGTGGTGACTGTATAATCTGTATGTAGTGAGCTCCCCCTAGTGGTGGCTGTATAATCTGTATGTAGTGAGCTCCTCCTAGTGGTGACTGTATAATCTGTATATAGTGAGCTCCTCCTAGTGGTGACTGTATAATCTGTATGTAGTGAGCTCCTCCTAGTAGGGACTGTATAATCTGTATGTAGTGAGCTCCTCCTAGTGGTGACTGTATAATCTGTATATAGTGAGCTCCTCCTAGTGGTGACTGTATATTCTGTATGTAGTGAGCTCCCCCTAGTGGTGACTGTATAATTTTTATGTAGTGAGCTCCTCCTAGTGGTGACTGTATAATCTGTATGTAGTGAGCTCCTCCTAGTGGTGACTGTATAATTTGTATGTAGTGAGCTCCTCCTAGTGGTGACTGTATAATCTGTATGTAGTGAGCTCCCCCTAGTGGTGACTGTATAATCTGTATGTAGTGAGCTCCTCCTAGTGGTGACTGTATATTCTGTATGTAGTGAGCTCCCCCTAGTGGTGACTGTATAATTTTTATGTAGTGAGCTCCTCCTAGTGTTGACTGTATAATCTGTATGTAGTGAGCTCCTCCTAGTGGTGACTGTATAATCTGTATGTAGTGAGCTCCTCCTAGTGGTGACTGTATAATCTGTATGTAGTGAGCTCCTCCTAGTGGTGACTGTATAATCTGTATGTAGTGAGCTCCCTCTAGTGGTGACTGTATAATCTGTAAGTAGTGAGCTCCCCTAGTGGTGACTGTATAATCTGTATGTAGTGAGCTCCCTCTGGTGGTGACTGTATAATCTGTATGTAGTGAGCTCCCCCTAGTGGTGACTGTGTAATCTGTAAGCAGTAAACTCCCCCTAGTGGTGACTTTATAATCTGTGTGTAGTGAGCTCCCTCTAGTGGTGACTGTATAATCTGTATGTAGTGAGCTCCTCCTAGTGGTGACTGTATAATCTGTATGTAGTGAGCTCCCTCTAGTGGTGACTGTATAATCTGTATGTAGTGAGCTCCTCCTAGTGGTGACTGTATAATCTGTATGTAGTGAGCTCCCCCTAGTGGTGACTGTATAATCTGTATGTAGTGAGCTCCCCCTAGTGGTGACTGTATAATCTGTATGTAGTGAGCTCCCCCTAGTGGTGGCTGTATAATCTGTATGTAGTGAGCTCCTCCTAGTGGTGACTGTATAATCTGTATGTAGTGAGCTCCCCCTAGTGGTGACTGTATAATCTGTATGTAGTGAGCTCCCCCTAGTGGTGACTGTATAATCTGTATGTAGTGAGCTCCCCCTAGTGGTGGCTGTATAATCTGTATGTAGTGAGCTCCTCCTAGTGGTGACTGTATAATCTGTATATAGTGAGCTCCTCCTAGTGGTGACTGTATAATCTGTATGTAGTGAGCTCCTCCTAGTAGGGACTGTATAATCTGTATGTAGTGAGCTCCTCCTAGTGGTGACTGTATAATCTGTATATAGTGAGCTCCTCCTAGTGGTGACTGTATATTCTGTATGTAGTGAGCTCCCCCTAGTGGTGACTGTATAATTTTTATGTAGTGAGCTCCTCCTAGTGGTGACTGTATAATCTGTATGTAGTGAGCTCCTCCTAGTGGTGACTGTATAATTTGTATGTAGTGAGCTCCTCCTAGTGGTGACTGTATAATCTGTATGTAGTGAGCTCCCCCTAGTGGTGACTGTATAATCTGTATGTAGTGAGCTCCTCCTAGTGGTGACTGTATATTCTGTATGTAGTGAGCTCCCCCTAGTGGTGACTGTATAATTTTTATGTAGTGAGCTCCTCCTAGTGGTGACTGTATAATCTGTATGTAGTGAGCTCCCCCTAGTGGTGACTGTATAATCTGTATGTAGTGAGCTCCTCCTAGTGGTGACTGTATAATCTGTATGTAGTGAGCTCCTCCTAGTGGTGACTGTATAATCTGTATGTAGTGAGCTCCTCCTAGTGGTGACTGTATAATCTGTATGTAGTGAGCTCCTCCTAGTAGTGACTATTTATATAGATACTCACCGCCTGTTTCTTATGCTCACAATTTGCTGTAAACCAGTCTGTAAATTGCACCTCCTCTTCGGTCCATTTTGCCCCCTGGTCACTTAGGATTAGGCGAATGGTCTCCGATCTACCTGCAAATACATTGTTTTTTATGTCTCAAATTGAGAAAACAATAATAAATGAGGTGTCTCGGGTTACACATTGGATCTTCCCCTCTTTGTCAGATACGCTCCATGGTCTGTGTCTGGCGCTGCAGCTCAGCTCAGTTTCAGTCACTGCAATACCAGACTCAACCAATGTGTATGTGTGGCGCTGTTTCTAAATGATATCTACTAATACAATACTGTAATACTATAAAACGGAACAATCCTAAGGCTGCATTCACATGGGACATCTGTGATAGTGATGAAACTGTATGATGTGCTGCTTAGATGTACAGTGAGCAGGCAGGTTATAGATGGGGCATTGTCTACAACTACAAGGACAGAAGAGAGATGTCTGGAGGTGACACATGTCTGCTATCGGCCTCCTCCCCTCCCCCTACTGACAACATATACAGATGTGTGCGGTAGTCAGGAGGAAGAACCTGAGGCCAAATGCAAGATGTAGAATTGGGAGGAGCCTGAGAGTATATACAGTATATATATATAAGACTAAATAATATGACATCGGGTTCACTTACTTACCCCTTAGTGGGAAATAGGTTATCACATATCCACTCACTAGAGAAGAACAAAAAGAAAAGGTTAAAAGGATTTCTTGTCCTTGGGTGTATATACCATATCCAGCCACAAGAGGGCCCTGGAGAGCGGGGGGGCCCTTACTGGGTGCTGAGAGCCCCCTCTAAAGTAAACTGAAGTATCATAAAGTGCAGATAGAGGCCAATAGGCCCCAAACTCTCTGGCGCTATGGGGTGTAGTACTAACCATCACCAGACGGGGGCACCATGTCCTTGCTATGGGGCTCTATGGGATGAAGATGACACTGATAAAGGAGGAGTCTGCCCTATAACCTACTTAGTAACTGATTGGAGGCATCGTCCAGGAGGCGGGGCGTGAACTGTGCTGCAACATTGTCATATGGACACACCCACTTTCACCACAGCCACACCTACTTTTAGTATAACCACACCCCCTTTACTAAAGACACACCCTCTTCTACTACAGCCACACCCACTTTTAGTAGAGCCGAACACCCTTTACTAGAGCCACACCCATTTCACTACAGCCACACCCCCTTTACTAGAGCCACACCCATTTCACTAGCACCACACCCCCTTTCACTAGAGCCACACCCTCTCTTAGAGACATGTGACATGGACACAATGTACTGGCCACGCCCCTTTATGTTCCCACATTACATTTGTATTATGACCTATAGCCTGGTGGATTTCGGATTATTCTGCCCCGGACATGCCCGCTCTGCCCTATGATGTCGCACAGAGTGATTAAACACAACCTGATTACCCCCATGGGAATCCTCTGCTGCGCCCCCTACAGTATAACGGGTAACACAGGAGAAGGACTCCCAGGAAAGGGGTCAATACACATTACAGCCCTGTCCGCCTCTAGGGGAACACACAGTGCACAAATATACCTGGGAAATCCTCAGGGCGCATTAATACTGAAATCTGTGATCAGAAGCCCCGGAGAGGTGAGTACACCATGGAGAGGTGAGTACACCCTGGAGAGGTGAGTACACCATGGAGAGGTGAGTACATCATGGAGAGGTGAGTACACCCTGGAGAGGTGAGTACATCATGGAGAGGTGAGTACATCATGAAGAGGTCAGTACACCCTGGAGAGGTGAGTACATCATGGAGAGGTGAGTACACCCTGGAGAGGTGAGTACATCATGGAGAGGTGAGTACATCATGAAGAGGTCAGTACACCCTGGAGAGGTGAGTACATCATGGAGAGGTGAGTACACCCTGGAGAGGTGAGTACATCATGGAGAGGTGAGTACACCCTGGAGAGGTGAGTACATCATGGAGAGGTGAGTACATCATGAAGAGGTCAGTACACCCTGGAGAGGTGAGTACACCCCGGAGAGGTGAGTACATCAGGGAGAGGTGAGTACACCCTGGAGAGGTGAGTACATCATGGAGAGGTGAGTACACCCTGGAGAGGTGAGTACATCATGGAGAGGTGAGTACACCCTGGAGAGGTGAGTACACCCCGGAGAGGTGAGTACATCATGGAGAGGTGAGTACACCCTGGAGAGGTAAGTACATCATGGAGAGGTGAGTACATCATGGAGAGGTGAGTACATCATGGAGAGGTGAGTACACCCCGGAGAGGTGAGTACATCAGGGAGAGGTGAGTACACCCTGGAGAGGTGAGTACATCATGGAGAGGTGAGTACACCCTGGAGAGGTGAGTACATCATGGAGAGCTGAGTACATCATGGAGAGGTGAGTACACCCCGGAGAGGTGAGTACATCATGGAGAGGTGAGTACACCCTGGAGAGGTAAGTACATCATGGAGAGGTGAGTACACCCTGGAGAGGTGAGTACACCCCGGAGAGGTGAGTACATCAGGGAGAGGTGAGTACACCCTGGAGAGGTGAGTACATCATGGAGAGGTGAGTACACCCTGGAGAGGTGAGTACATCATGGAGAGGTGAGTACATCATGGAGAGGTGAGTACACCCCGGAGAGGTGAGTACATCATGGAGAGGTGAGTACACCCTGGAGAGGTAAGTACATCATGGAGAGGTGAGTACACCCTGGAGAGGTGAGTACATCATGGAGAGGTGAGTACACCCCGGAGAGGTGAGTACATCATGGCATCATGGAGAGGTGAGTACATCATGGAGAGGTGAGTACACCCTGGAAAGGTGAGTACATCATGGAGAGGTGAGTACATCATGGAGAGGTGAGTACACCCCGGAGAGGTGAGTACATCATGGAGAGGTGAGTACACCCTGGAGAGGTAAGTACATCATGGAGAGGTGAGTACACCCTGGAGAGGTGAGTACATCATGGAGAGGTGAGTACACCCCAGAGAGGTGAGTACATCATGGCATCATGGAGAGGTGAGTACATCATGGAGAGGTGAGTACACCCTGGAAAGGTGAGTACATCATGGAGAGGTAAGTACACCCTGGAATGTTCTGATGTTACCCCAAGTCTCATCCGAGGGCACTCCGCTGCAATCTCAGCCCCACATTACATGAGTGCTCGGCCGTGTGTATGGGGTCTTATGTATATGACTTCCTTCACACTGCAGTACCAGAGGCAGCCTATGGAGGAGAGGGGGCGCTGTTACTGTAATCTAGTCATTTGCTGATTGTAATTATCTCTATGGAATTAAGGCTGTGTTCACATCTGTATCACAGACCAGAACACTGGAGTAAGCAGTAAAGACAGTCTAAGGACTGACAACTACGGATCCTGAGGGGCCCCACTGGCTATAGAGGGCCCGGCAGGGACTCACTGGTTCTGCTCTGGATGAAAGAGTTTGCAGCAGTTTTTTGTCCACAATTTCAGTCGGACTCTGCGTGATGTGAACACAGTCTAAGAAGTAACCTAAGCATCAAACAATCAGTAGACGTCTCCTTACTTGTGTCCGCTGGTCGTGTCTCCTCCAGGAGCCGGGGTGTGGGGTCTGTTCACACTGATGGCTTTTATATAGAGCTGCGTCTGCTGAGGGAGACACAAACATTACAGATGGTAGGGAACACAAAGCACAAAGTGCAGAGAACCGAGAGAGGAGGGGGCCGGAGAAGGAGAAGAGGAACGGCCTGAAGTCTGAGATGTCCCTACACAGAGATCCTCAGCTTCACTTAGCTCCAAAAATGTTTGGATAGAACTCAAAGTGAAATGATTAAACTCTGAGGTCTGAAGACACCCTGAAATATTATTGGTGGAGGCCGAGGGGGGTTATACAAAATAACAAAACACATTTATACTGAACTTCCATCATCTACTCCCCTCACAGTGTCCGGAGCTCTGACTCTGCCTCCTCCGAGTAACTGTGTGATAGAAGGAATCTCTGACATCAAAAGCCGAAGTAACAACCGGCCAATGAGAGATATATATATATATATAGGACTATATATATCTATAATACATAGTGTATGACACTGTCAGGACTCCTAGGACTATATATATATCTATAATACATAGTGTATGACACTGTCAGGACTCCTAGGACTATATATATCTATAATACATAGTGTATGACACTGTCAGGGCTCCTAGGACTATATATATCTATAATACATAGTGTATGACACTGTCAGGACTCCTAGGACTATAAATATCTATAATACATAGTGTATGACACTGTCAGGGCTCCTAGGACTATATATATCTATAATACATAGTGTATGACACTGTCAGGGCTCCTAGGACTATATATATCTATAATACATAGTGTATGACACTGTCAGGGCTCCTAGGACTATATATATCTATAATACATAGTGTATGACACTGTCAGGACTCCTAGGACTATATATATCTATAATACATAGTGTATGACACTGTCAGGGCTCCTAGGACTATATATATCTATAATACATAGTGTATGACACTGTCAGGGCTCCTAGGACTATATATATGTATAATACATAGTGTATGACACTGTCAGGACTCCTAGGACTATATATATCTATAATACATAGTGTATGACACTGTCAGGACTCCTAGGACTATATATATCTATAATACATAGTGTATGACACTGTCAGGGCTCCTAGGACTATATATCTATAATACATAGTGTATGACACTGTCAGGGCTCCTAGGACTATATATATATCTATAATACATAGTGTATGACACTGTCAGGGCCCCTAGGACTATATCTATCTATAATACATAGTGTATGACACTGTCAGGGCTCCTAGAACTATATATATCTATAATACATAGTGTATGACACTGTCAGGGCTCCTAGGACTATATATATCTATAATACATAGTGTATGACACTGTCAGGGCTCCTAGGACTGTATATATCTATAATACATAGTGTATGACACTGTCAGGACTCCTAGGACTATATATATCTATAATACATAGTGTATGACACTGTCAGGACTCCTAGGACTATATATATCTATAATACATAGTGTATGACACTGTCAGGGCTCCTAGGACTATATATATATCTATAATACATAGTGTATGACACTGTCAGGGCTCCTAGGACTATATATATCTATAATACATAGTGTATGACACTGTCAGGACTCCTAGGACTGTATATATCTATAATACATAGTGTATGACACTGTCAGGGCTCCTAGGACTATATATATATCTATAATACATAGTGTGTGACACTGTCAGGGCTCCTAGGACTATATATATCTATAATACATAGTGTATGACACTGTCAGGGCTCCTAGGACTATATATATCTATAATACATAGTGTATGACACTGTCAGGGCTCCTAGGACTATATATATCTATAATACATAGTGTATGACACTGTCAGGACTCCTAGGACTGTATATATCTATAATACATAGTGTATGACACTGTCAGGACTCCTAGGACTATATATATATCTATAATACATAGTGTGTGACACTGTCAGGGCTCCTAGGACTATATATATCTATAATACATAGTGTGTGACACTGTCAGGGCTCCTAGGACTATATATATCTATAATACATAGTGTGTGACACTGTCAGGGCTCCTAGGACTATATATATCTATAATACATAGTGTATGACACTGTCAGGGCTCCTAGGACTATATATATCTATAATACATAGTGTATGACACTGTCAGGGCTCCTAGGACTATATATATCTATAATACATAGTGTATGACACTGTCAGGGCTCCTAGGACTATATATATATCTATAATACATAGTGTGTGACACTGTCAGGGCTCCTAGGACTATATATATCTATAATACATAGTGTATGACACTGTCAGGGCTCCTAGGACTATATATATCTATAATACATAGTGTATGACACTGTCAGGGCTCCTAGGACTATATATATATCTATAATACATAGTGTGTGACACTGTCAGGGCTCCTAGGACTATATATATCTATAATACATAGTGTATGACACTGTCAGGGCTCCTAGGACTATATATATCTATAATACATAGTGTATGACACTGTCAGGGCTCCTAGGACTATATATATCTATAATACATAGTGTATGACACTGTCAGGACTCCTAGGACTATATATATCTATAATACATAGTGTATGACACTGTCAGGGCTCCTAGGACTATATATATCTATAATACATAGTGTGTGACACTGTCAGGGCTCCTAGGACTATATATATATCTATAATACATAGTGTGTGACACTGTCAGGGCTCCTAGGACTATATATATCTATAATACATAGTGTATGACACTGTCAGGGCTCCTAGGACTATATATATCTATAATACATAGTGTATGACACTGTCAGGGCTCCTAGGACTATATTTATCTATAATAGTCAGATGACACCACAACGTCACAATCACTCTGTAACATTTTCTCTGTGTCACCACTTTAGTTAATCTGAAACAAATCTCTTTAGATTCCTTGAAATCTGAACAATTTGTGATATTTGGGATGAACGTGTCGTTCCGCCATCTCAGATGGAATAATGCTCTACTAGGAGTTGGGCCGTCTCACCTTCATGTTTACCTGCCCTCTGCTCTCTGTTATACTGTCTGTTTTCTGTCCCAGTGACCCCGTGATCTGGGTAAAGGTCCCCGGCCATTGCCAGCACAAAATTGGCAATAAAACACAGTCACGCAGTCAGGGCAGCCAACAGTAACATCACACACCTACATAGTCTGGGCGTCTGACCCTGAACTGGCCAACTCAGGAGGACGTGATGGCAGGGACATGGGCATGGGGTCATCTAGGAGGACAGGGACTGTATGAAGCTGGTAAGGAAGGTATATAGTGACAGCGGAATGGACGGCGGAATGAGCGGGGAAGGCAGAACCTGGCCATGGTCCTGTGTGGGGGAGGAACAATGCAGTGAGGTTACCTGGCACAGCTATGAATGGGCCTATAGGACAGTAAGCGACCCTGACATGACCTGTTCCTTTTACCAATGTGAAAATACAATTGCCCCATTCTCGATGGGTGGGGGTGGTGGGGGTGCATGGGCAGCCATCTCTTTTAATCTTTGAGGTCGCTGATAGCACCTTGTGTACTGAGGTGTACAAATATATCCTACCCCCAGGATCAGAACATCGGGTATCAGGGCCGGCTCCAGGTTTTTATGGTCCCTTGGGCGACAGAGCCTCAGTGGGCCCCCTTGTGGAGGAGGCGGGGGAGTCACGACACTGCACGACACAGATGAAGCGAGTGACATCATGCAGGAGTGTGGCGTCACCAACACCATACCTCCCAACTTTTGAAGAGTAGAAAGACGGATAAAATGTGCGGCGTGCTCTGCGCAGCAAACTTAGCTCTGCCCACTTTTATGTTGACTCCGCCCATTCTCATTAATTTTTCGTGTGATCCCACACAGTATAATCCTCCTACAGTCACCCGTAAATTATATGCCCCCCCTCCATCTCTCCCCCAGTTTCATATACGCCCTTCCTCTGCCCCAAGTTTCATGTCCCCCCCTCCATCTCTGTCCCCAGTTTCATGCCGTTCTCCCCCCTTCATCTGCCCCAGTGTCATGCCATTCTCCCCCCCTCATCTGCCCCAGTGTCATGCCGTTCCCCTCCTCATCTGCCCCAGTGTCATGCCATTCCCCCCCTCATCTGCTCTAGTGTCATGCCGTTCTCCTCTCCCTTCATCTGCCCCAGTGTCATGCCGTTCTCCCCCCCTCATCTGCCCCAGTGTCATGCCGTTCTCCCCTCCCTTCATCTGCCCCAGTGTCATGCCATTCTCCCCCCCTCATCTGCCCCAGTGTCATGCCGTTCCCCTCCTCATCTGCCCCAGTGTCATGCCGTTCCCCCCATCTGCCCCAGTGTCATGCCGTTCTCCCCTCCCTTCATCTGCCCCAGTGTCATGCCGTTCTCCCCTCCCTTCATCTGCCCCAGTGTCATGCCGTTCTTCCCTCCTCATCTGCCCCAGTGTCATGCCATTCTTCCCCCATCTGCCCCAGTGTCATGCCGTTCTCCCCCCCTCATCTGCCCCAGTGTCATGCCGTTCCCCCACTCATCTGCCCCAGTGTCATGCCGTTCTCCCCTCCCTTCATCTGCCCCAGTGTCATGCCGTTCTTCCCTCCTCATCTGCCCCAGTGTCATGCCATTCCCCCCCTCATCTGCCCCAGTGTCATGCCGTTCTCCCCCCTCACCTGCCCCAGTGTCATGCCGTTCCCCCACTCATCTGCCCCAGTGTCATGCCGTTCTCCCCTCCCTTCATCTGCCCCAGTGTCATGTCGTTCTCCCCCCCTCATCTGCCTTAGTGTCATGCCATTCTCCCCCCATCTGCCCCAGTGTCATGCCGTTCTCCCCCCTCATCTGCCCCAGTGTCATGCCATTCTCCCCCCCATCTGCCCCAGTGTCATGCCGTTTCCCCCCCATCATCTGCCCCAGTGTCATGCCGTTCTCCCCCCTCACCTGCCCCAGTGTCATGCCGTTCCCCCCTTCATCTGCCCCAGTGTCATGCCGTTCTCCCCCCCTTCATCTTCCCCAGTGTCATGCCATTCTCCCACCTTCATCTGCCCCAATGTCATGCCGTTCCCCCCT
Source organism: Leptodactylus fuscus (assembly GCF_031893055.1). Classification (NCBI taxonomy): domain Eukaryota; kingdom Metazoa; phylum Chordata; class Amphibia; order Anura; family Leptodactylidae; genus Leptodactylus; species Leptodactylus fuscus. The sequence goes on from NC_134274.1 coordinate 88,288,047, forward strand.
TCATCTGCCCCAGTGTCATGCCGTTCTCCCCCCCTTCATCTTCCCCAGTGTCATGCCATTCTCCCCCCTTCATCTGCCCCAGTGTCATGCCATTCTCCCCCCTTCATCTGCCCCAGTGTCATGCCATTCTCCCCCCTTCATCTGCCCCAGTGTCATGCCATTCTCCCCCCCTCATCTGCTCCAGTGTCATGCTATTCTCCCCCTTCATCTGTCCCAGTGTCATGCTGTTCTCTCCCCCTCATCTGCCCCAGTGTCTTGCTGTTCCCCCCCTCCCCTTCATTTGCCCTGCAGTTTCATGGGCCCCTTTCATTATGTTCCACCTTAATGTTTAACACAAAAACCAAACAAACCCTTACTCTCACCTTCCATCGCTCCCCCGCCGCTCCTCTCTCTGCTCTCACACCATTCACATAGTTGTAGGCGCGTCGTCACATCGCGTATACACACGCCGCAGCGTTAAAGCAGGAGCTGAGCTATCCGTTGGACGCCGATGAGCTGAAATTGGGACAGGCAAGTGCTGGGGCGGGCAAGTACCGGGGGCCCCCAGAGGCTCTCAGGGCCCGACACTTGCCCGACTACACCGTGCGCTGACGCCGGCCCTGTCGGGTATAAATAACGCAATAATACTCCATTGTGTACCAGACCTCACCGTACCAGCTCCAGTCACTGCCAATGTGTTCACATAAATCACCTGTGTTTGCAGCTTCTGTACAGACCTATGTGTCTCATGGTAACTGACAACAAGCAAACCCCGTGTAGTCTGATCACGCAGTTAGTCGCAGTTTTTTCCTGTTTTCTCTGGATATTTGGAAGGTTTGTAAGAGGTAATAGACAGGCGGACGTATGACTGCAGGATCAGGATCTACCCGATGATGGGGAACCTGGCCAATCCCACGGGAATCCAAAAAGTAACAAATAAGTCAGAAAATCACAACTAAAATAATTTATTACTAAGGCAATAAAACAAACTAATATGTGTGGCAGTGACTACAGGAGAGATAGTGCATGGATACATGGGGGCGCTGTTACTGAGGATAGATGGGGGGGCTGTTACTGAGGATAGATGGGGGGGCTGTTACTGTGGATAGATGGGGGCGCTGTTACTGAGGATACATGGGGGCGCTGTTACTGAGGATAGATGGGGGGGCTGTTACTGTGGATAGATGGGGGCGCTGTTACTGAGGATACATGGGGGGGCGCTGTTACTGAGGATAGATGGGGGTGCTGTTACTGAGGATACATGGGGGCGCTGTTACTGTGGATAGATGGGGGCGCTGTTACTGAGGATAGATGGGGGCACTGTTACTGAGGATAGATGGGGGCGCTGTTACTGTGGATAGATGGGGGTGCTGTTACTGAGGATAGATGGGGGCGCTGTTACTGTGGATAGATGGGGGCGCTGTTACTGAGGATACATGGGGGCGCTGTTACTGAGGATACATGGGGGGGCGCTGTTACTGTGGATAGATGGGGGCGCTGTTACTGAGGATAGATGGGGGCGCTGTTACTGAGGATACATGGGGGGGCGCTGTTACTGAGGATAGATGGGGGCGCTGTTACTGAGGATAGATGGGGGTGCTGTTACTGAGGATAGATGGGGGCGCTGTTACTGAGGATAGATGGGGGCACTGTTACTGAGGATAGATGGGGGCGCTGTTACTGAGGATAGATGGAGGTGCTGTTACTGAGGATAGATGGGGGCGCTGTTACTGAGGATAGATGGGGGTGCTGTTACTGAGGATAGATGAGGGCGCTGTTACTGAGGATAGATGGGGGCGCTGTTACTGAGGATAGATGGAGGTGCTGTTACTGAGGATAGATGGGGGCGCTGTTACTGAGGATACATGGGGGGCGCTGTTACTGAGGATAGATGGGGGCGCTGTTACTGAGGATAGATGGGGGTGCTGTTACTGAGGATAGATGAGGGTGCTGTTACTGAGGATAGATGGGGGCGCTGTTACTGTGGATAGATGGGGGCGCTGTTACTGAGGATAGATGGGGGTGCTGTTACTGAGGATACATGGGGGCGCTGTTACTGAGGATAGATGGGGGCGCTGTTACTGAGGATAGATGGGGGCGCTGTTACTGAGGATAGATGGGGGCACTGTTACTGAGGATAGATGGGGGCGCTGTTACTGAGGATACATGGGACATGGGGGGGCGCTGTTACTGAGGATAGATGGGGGTGCTGTTACTGAGGATACATGGGGGGGCGCTGTTACTGAGGATAGATGGGGGTGCTGTTACTGAGGATAGATGGGGGCGCTGTTACTGAGGATAGATGGGGGCGCTGTTACTGAGGATAGATGGGGGCGCTGTTACTGTGGATAGATGAGGGCGCTGTTACTGAGGAAACATGAGGGCGCTGTTACTGAGGATAGATGGGGGCGCTGTTACTGAGGATAGATGGGGGCGCTGTTACTGTGGATAGATGGGGGCGCTGTTACTGTGGATAGATGGGGGGCTGTTACTGAGGATAGATGGGGCGCTGTTACTGAGGATAGATGGGGGCACTGTTACTGAGGATAGATGGGGGCACTGTTACTGAGGATACATGGGGCGCTGTTACTGAGGATAGATGGGGGCGCTGTTACTGAGGATAGATAGGGGCGCTGTTACTGTGTATAGATGGGGGCGCTGTTACTGAGGATAGATGGGGGCGCTGTTACTGAGGATAGATGGGGGCGCTGTTACTGAGAATAGATGGGGGCGCTGTTACTGTGTATAGATGGGGGCGCTGTTACTGAGGATAGATGGGGGCGCTGTTACTGAGGATAGATGGGGGTGCTGTTACTATAGATAGATGGGGGCGCTGTTACTGAGGATAGATGGGGGCGCTGTTACTGAAGATACATGGGGGCGCTGTTACTGAGGATAGATGGGGGTGCTGTTACTGAGGATAGATGGGGGTGCTGTTACTGAGGATAGATGGGGGCGGTGTGACTGTAGATAGATGGAACGCTGTTACTGAGGATAGATGGGGGGCTGTTACTGAGGATAGATGGGGGCGCTGTTATTGAGAATAGAAGGGGGTGCTGTTATTGTGGATACATGGGGGCGCTGTTACTGAGGATAGATGGGGGCACTGTTACTGAGGATAGATGGGGGCGCTGTTATTGAGAATAGATGGGGGTGCTGTTATTGTGGATACATGGGGGCGCTGTTACTGAGGATAGATGGGGGCGCTGTTACTGAGGATAGATGGGGGCGCTGTTACTGAGGATAGATGGGGGCGCTGTTACTGAGGATAGATGGGGGGGCGCTGTTACTGAGGATAGATGGGGGCGCTGTTACTGAGGATAGATGGGGGTGCTGTTATTGTGGATACATGGGGGGCGCTGTTACTGAGGATACATGGGGGGGCGCTGTTACTGAGGATAGATGGGGGCGCTGTTACTGAGGATACATGGGGGCGCTGTTACTGAGGATAGATGGGGGCGCTGTCACTGAGGATACATGGGGGTGCTGTTACTGAGGATAGATGGGGGCGCTGTCACTGAGGATACATGGGGGTGCTGTTACTGAGGATAGATGGGGGCGCTGTTACTGTGGATAGATGAGGGCGCTGTTACTGAGGATACATGGGGGCGCTGTTACTGAGGATAGATGGGGGCGCTGTCACTGAGGATACATGGGGGTGCTGTTACTGAGGATAGATGGGGGCGCTGTTACTGTGGATAGATGGGGGTGCTGTTACTGAGGATACATGGGGGTGCTGTTACTGAGGATACATGGGGGCGCTGTTACTGAGGATAGATGGGGGCGCTGTTACTGAGGATAGATGGGGCACTGTTACTGAGGATAGATGGGGCGCTGTTATTGAGAATAGATGGGGGTGCTGTTATTGTGGATACATGGGGGCGCTGTTACTGAGGATAGATGGGGGCGCTGTTACTGAGGATAGATGGGGGGCTGTTACTGAGGATAGATGGGGGCGCTGTTACTGAGGATAGATGGGGGCGCTGTTACTGAGGATAGATGGGGGGGCGCTGTTACTGAGGATAGATGGGGGCGCTGTTACTGAGGATAGATGGGGGTGCTGTTATTGTGGATACATGGGGGGCGCTGTTACTGAGGATACATGGGGGGGCGCTGTTACTGAGGATAGATGGGGGCGCTGTTACTGAGGATAGATGGGGGCGCTGTTACTGAGGATAGATGGGGGCGCTGTTACTGAGGATACATGGGGGTGCTGTTACTGAGGATAGATGGGGGCGCTGTTACTGTGGATAGATGGGGGCGCTGTTACTGTGGATAGATGGGGGCGCTGTTACTGAGGATAGATGGGGGGGCGCTGTTACTGAGGATAGATGGGGGCGCTGTTACTGAGGATAGATGGGGGCGCTGTTACTGAGGATACATGGGGGTGCTGTTACTGAGGATACATGGGGGGGCGCTGTTACTGAGGATACATGGGGGTGCTGTTACTGAGGATACATGGGGGCGCTGTTACTGAGGATAGATGAGGGCACTGTTACTGAGGATAGATGGGGGCGCTGTTACTGAGGATAGATGGGGGCGCTGTTACTGAGGATACATGGGGGCGCTGTTACTGAGGATATATGAGGGCACTGTTACTGAGGATAGATGGGGGCGCTGTTACTGAGGATAGATGGGGGGCTGTTACTGAGGATAGATGGGGTGCTGTTACTGAGGATACATGGGGGCGCTGTTACTGAGGATAGATGGGGGCGCTGTTACTGAGGAGAGATGGGGGCGCTGTTACTGAGGATACATGGGGGTGCGGTTACTGAGGATAGATGGGGCGCTGTTACTGAGGATAGATGGGGGGCGCTGTTACTGAGGATAGATGGGGGCGCTGTTACTGAGGATACATGGGGGTGCTGTTACTGAGGATACATGGGGGCGCTGTTACTGTGGATAGATGGGGCGCTGTTACTGAGGATACATGGGGGCGCTGTTACTGAGGATAGATGGGGGTGATGTTACTGAGGATAGATGGGGGGCGCTGTTACTGAGGATAGATGGGGGCGCTGTTACTGAGGATAGATGGAGGTGCTGTTATTGTGGATACATGGGGGCGCTGTTACTGAGGATACATGGGGGCGCTGTTACTGAGGATAGATGGGGGCGCTGTTACTGAGGATACATGGGGGGGCGCTGTTATTGAGAATAGATGGGGGTGCTGTTACTGAGGATAGATGGGGGGCTGTTACTGAGGATAGATGGGGGGCTGTTACTGAGGATAGATGGGGGTGCTGTTACTGAGGATAGATGGGGCACTGTTACTGAGGATAGATGGGGGTGCTGTTATTGTGGATACATGGGGGCGCTGTTACTGAGGATACATGGGGGCGCTGTTACTGAGGATAGATGGGGGCGCTGTTACTGAGGATACATGGGGGGGCGCTGTTATTGAGAATAGATGGGGGTGCTGTTACTGAGGATAGATGGGGGGCTGTTACTGAGGATAGATGGGGGGCTGTTACTGAGGATAGATGGGGGTGCTGTTACTGAGGATAGATGGGGCACTGTTACTGAGGATAGATGGGGGCGCTGTTACTGAGGATAGATGGGGGCGCTGTCACTGTGGATAGATGGGGGTGCTGTTACTGTGGATAGATGGGGGGCTGTTACTGAGGATACATGGGGGCGCTGTTACTGAGGATAGATGGGGGCGCTGTTACTGAGGATAGATGGGGGTGCTGTTACTGAGGATAGATGGGGCACTGTTACTGAGGATAGATGGGGGTGCTGTTATTGTGGATACATGGGGGCGCTGTTACTGAGGATACATGGGGGGGCGCTGTTACTGAGGATACATGGGGGCGCTGTTACTGAGGATAGATGGGGGCGCTGTTACTGTGGATAGATGGGGCACTGTTACTGAGGATAGATGGGGGCGCTGTTACTGAGGATAGATGGGGGCACTGTTACTGAGGATAGATGGGGGCGCTGTTACTGAGGATAGATGAGGGTGCTGTTACTGAGGATAGATGGGGGCGCTGTTACTGAGGATACATGGGGGTGCTGTTACTGAGGATAGATGGGGGGCGCTGTTACTGAGGATAGATGGGGGGCACTGTTACTGAGGATTGATGGGGGCGCTGTTACTGAGGATAGATGGGGTGCTGTTACTGTGGATAGATGGGGGCGCTGTTACTGAGGATAGATGGGGGCACTGTTACTGAGGATAGATGGGGGCGCTGTTACTGAGGATAGATGGGGGCGCTGTTACTGAGGATAGATGGGGGCGCTGTTACTGAGGATAGATGGGGGCGCTGTTACTGTGGATAGATGGGGGCGCTGTTACTGAGGATAGATGGGGGCGCTGTTACTGAGGATAGATGGGGCGCTGTTACTGTGGATAGATGGGGGCGCTGTTACTGAGGATAGATGGGGGCGCTGTTACTGTGGATAGATGGGGGCGCTGTTACTGAGGATAGATGGGGGCGCTGTTACTGAGGATAGATGGGGCGCTGTTACTGTGGATAGATGGGGGCGCTGTTACTGAGGATAGATGGGGGCGCTGTTACTGAGGATAGATGGGGGCGCTGTTACTGAGGATAGATGGGGGCGCTGTTACTGAGGATAGATGGGGGCGCTGTTACTGAGGATACATGGGGGCGCTGTTACTGAGGATAGATGGGGGCGCTGTTACTGTGGATAGATGGGGGCGCTGTTACTGAGGATAGATGGGGCGCTGTTACTGAGGATAGATGGGGGCACTGTTACTGAGGATAGATGGGGGCGCTGTTACTGAGGATAGATGAGGGTGCTGTTACTGAGGATAGATGGGGGCGCTGTTACTGAGGATACATGGGGGTGCTGTTACTGAGGATAGATGGGGGCGATGTTACTGAGGATAGATGGGGGTGCTGTTACTGAGGATAGATGGGGCGCTGTTACTGAGGATAGATGGGGGGCACTGTTACTGAGGATACATGGGGGCGCTGTTACTGAGGATAGATGGGGGCGCTGTTACTGAGGATAGATGGGGGCGCTGTTACTGTGGATAGATGGGGGCGCTGTTACTGAGGATAGATGGGGGTGCTGTTACTGTGGATAGATGGGGGCGCTGTTACTGAGGATAGATGGGGGCGCTGTCACTGAGGATAGATGGGGGCGCTGTTACTGAGGATACATGGGGGTGCTGTTACTGAGGATAGATGGGGGGCGCTGTTACTGAGGATAGATGGGGGCGCTGTTACTGAGGATAGATGGGGGGCACTGTTACTGAGGATACATGGGGGCGCTGTTACTGAGGATAGATGGGGGCGCTGTTACTGAGGATAGATGGGGGCGCTGTTACTGTGGATAGATGGGGGCGCTGTTACTGAGGATAGATGGGGGCGCTGTTACTGTGGATAGATGGGGGCGCTGTTACTGAGGATAGATGGGGGCGCTGTTACTGAGGATAGATGAGGGTGCTGTTACTGAGGATTGATGGGGGCGCTGTTACTGAGGATACATGGGGGCGCTGTTACTGAGGATAGATGGGGGCGCTGTTACTGTGGATAGATGGGGCGCTGTTACTGAGGATAGATGGGGGCGCTGTTACTGAGGATAGATGGGGGCGCTGTTACTGAGGATAGATGGGGGCGCTGTTACTGAGGATAGATGGGGGCGCTGTTACTGAGGATACATGGGGGCGCTGTTAATGTGGATAGATGAGGGTGCTGTTACTGAGGATAGATGGGGGCGCTGTTACTGAGGATAGATGGGGGCGCTGTTACTGAGGATAGATGGGGGCGCTGTTACTAAGGTAAATTGGGTCGCTGTTACTGAGGATAGATGGGGGCGCTGTTACTGAGGATACTTGGGGGTGCTGTTACTGAGGATAGATGGGGGGCGCTGTTACTGAGGATAGATGGGGGCGCTGTTACTGAGGATACATGGGGGCGCTGTTACTGAGGATAGATGGGGGCGCTGTTACTGTGGATAGATGGGGGCGCTGTTACTGAGGATAGATGGGGGCGCTGTTACTGAGGATAGATGGGGGCGCTGTTACTGAGGATAGATGGGGGCGCTGTTACTGAGGATAGATGGGGCGCTGTTACTGAGGATAGATGGGGGCGCTGTTACTGAGGATACATGGGGGTGCTGTTAATGTGGATAGATGAGGGTGCTGTTACTGAGGATAGATGGGGGCGCTGTTACTGAGGATAGATGGGGGCGCTGTTACTAAGGTAAATTGGGTCGCTGTTACTGAGGATAGATGGGGGCGCTGTTACTGAGGATACTTGGGGGTGCTGTTACTGAGGATAGATGGGGGGCGCTGTTACTGAGGATAGATGGGGGCGCTGTTACTGAGGATACATGGGGGCGCTGTTACTGAGGATAGATGGGGGTGCTGTTACTGAGGATAGATGGGGGCGCTGTTACTGAGGATAGATGGGGGGCTGTTACTGTGGATAGATGGGGGCGCGGTTACTGAGGATAGATGGGGGCGCTGTTATTGTGGATACATAGGGGGCGCTGTTACTGAGGATAGATGGGGGCGCTGTTACTGAGGATAGATGGGGGCGCTGTTACTGAGGATAGATGGGGGTGATGTTACTGAGGATAGAAGGGGGCGCTTTTTCAGTGGATAGATGGGGGGGCTGTTACTGAGGATAGATGGGGGCGCTGTTTCAGTGGATAGATGGGGGGGCTGTTACTGAGGATAGATGGGGGCGCTGTTACTGAGGATAGATGGGGGGCTGTTACTGTGGATAGATGGGGGCGCGGTTACTGAGGATAGATGGGGGCGCTGTTATTGTGGATACATAGGGGGCGCTGTTACTGTGGATACATAGGGGGTGCTGTTACTGTGGATAGATGGGGCGCTGTTATTGTGGATAGATGGGGGCGCTGTTACTGTGGATAGATGGGGGCGCTGTTACTGAGGATAGATGGGGGCGCTGTTACTGAGGATTGATGGGGGCGCTGTTACTGAGGATAGAAGGGGGCGCTGTTACTGAGGATAGATGGGGGCGCTGTTACTGAGGATAGAAGGGGGCGCTGTTACTGAGGATAGATGGGGGCGCTGTTACTGAGGATAGATGGGGGCGCTGTTACTGAGGATAGATGGGGGCGCTGTTACTGTGGATAGATGGGGGCGCTGTTACTGAGGATAGAAGGGGGCGCTGTTACTGAGGATAGATGGGGGCGCTGTTACTGAGGATAGAAGGGGGCGCTGTTACTGAGGATAGATGGGGCACTGTTACTGAGGATAGATGGGGGTGCTGTTATTGTGGATACATGGGGGCGCTGTTACTGAGGATACATGGGGGGGCGCTGTTACTGAGGATACATGGGGGCGCTGTTACTGAGGATAGATGGGGGCGCTGTTACTGTGGATAGATGGGGCACTGTTACTGAGGATAGATGGGGGCGCTGTTACTGAGGATAGATGGGGGCACTGTTACTGAGGATAGATGGGGGCGCTGTTACTGAGGATAGATGAGGGTGCTGTTACTGAGGATAGATGGGGGCGCTGTTACTGAGGATACATGGGGGTGCTGTTACTGAGGATAGATGGGGGGCGCTGTTACTGAGGATAGATGGGGGGCACTGTTACTGAGGATTGATGGGGGCGCTGTTACTGAGGATAGATGGGGTGCTGTTACTGTGGATAGATGGGGGCGCTGTTACTGAGGATAGATGGGGGCACTGTTACTGAGGATAGATGGGGGCGCTGTTACTGAGGATAGATGGGGGCGCTGTTACTGAGGATAGATGGGGGCGCTGTTACTGAGGATAGATGGGGGCGCTGTTACTGTGGATAGATGGGGGCGCTGTTACTGAGGATAGATGGGGCGCTGTTACTGTGGATAGATGGGGGCGCTGTTACTGAGGATAGATGGGGGCGCTGTTACTGAGGATAGATGAGGGTGCTGTTACTGAGGATACATGGGGGCGCTGTTACTGAGGATAGATGGGGGCGCTGTTACTGTGGATAGATGGGGGCGCTGTTACTGAGGATAGATGGGGCGCTGTTACTGAGGATAGATGGGGGCACTGTTACTGAGGATAGATGGGGGCGCTGTTACTGAGGATAGATGAGGGTGCTGTTACTGAGGATAGATGGGGGCGCTGTTACTGAGGATACATGGGGGTGCTGTTACTGAGGATAGATGGGGGCGATGTTACTGAGGATAGATGGGGGTGCTGTTACTGAGGATAGATGGGGCGCTGTTACTGAGGATAGATGGGGGGCACTGTTACTGAGGATACATGGGGGCGCTGTTACTGAGGATAGATGGGGGCGCTGTTACTGAGGATAGATGGGGGCGCTGTTACTGTGGATAGATGGGGGCGCTGTTACTGAGGATAGATGGGGGTGCTGTTACTGTGGATAGATGGGGGCGCTGTTACTGAGGATAGATGGGGGCGCTGTCACTGAGGATAGATGGGGGCGCTGTTACTGAGGATACATGGGGGTGCTGTTACTGAGGATAGATGGGGGGCGCTGTTACTGAGGATAGATGGGGGCGCTGTTACTGAGGATAGATGGGGGGCACTGTTACTGAGGATACATGGGGGCGCTGTTACTGAGGATAGATGGGGGCGCTGTTACTGAGGATAGATGGGGGCGCTGTTACTGTGGATAGATGGGGGCGCTGTTACTGAGGATAGATGGGGGCGCTGTTACTGTGGATAGATGGGGGCGCTGTTACTGAGGATAGATGGGGGCGCTGTTACTGAGGATAGATGAGGGTGCTGTTACTGAGGATTGATGGGGGCGCTGTTACTGAGGATACATGGGGGCGCTGTTACTGAGGATAGATGGGGGCGCTGTTACTGTGGATAGATGGGGCGCTGTTACTGAGGATAGATGGGGGCGCTGTTACTGAGGATAGATGGGGGCGCTGTTACTGAGGATAGATGGGGGCGCTGTTACTGAGGATAGATGGGGGCGCTGTTACTGAGGATACATGGGGGCGCTGTTAATGTGGATAGATGAGGGTGCTGTTACTGAGGATAGATGGGGGCGCTGTTACTGAGGATAGATGGGGGCGCTGTTACTGAGGATAGATGGGGGCGCTGTTACTAAGGTAAATTGGGTCGCTGTTACTGAGGATAGATGGGGGCGCTGTTACTGAGGATACTTGGGGGTGCTGTTACTGAGGATAGATGGGGGGCGCTGTTACTGAGGATAGATGGGGGCGCTGTTACTGAGGATACATGGGGGCGCTGTTACTGAGGATAGATGGGGGCGCTGTTACTGTGGATAGATGGGGGCGCTGTTACTGAGGATAGATGGGGGCGCTGTTACTGAGGATAGATGGGGGCGCTGTTACTGAGGATAGATGGGGGCGCTGTTACTGAGGATAGATGGGGCGCTGTTACTGAGGATAGATGGGGGCGCTGTTACTGAGGATACATGGGGGTGCTGTTAATGTGGATAGATGAGGGTGCTGTTACTGAGGATAGATGGGGGCGCTGTTACTGAGGATAGATGGGGGCGCTGTTACTAAGGTAAATTGGGTCGCTGTTACTGAGGATAGATGGGGGCGCTGTTACTGAGGATACTTGGGGGTGCTGTTACTGAGGATAGATGGGGGGCGCTGTTACTGAGGATAGATGGGGGCGCTGTTACTGAGGATACATGGGGGCGCTGTTACTGAGGATAGATGGGGGTGCTGTTACTGAGGATAGATGGGGGCGCTGTTACTGAGGATAGATGGGGGGCTGTTACTGTGGATAGATGGGGGCGCGGTTACTGAGGATAGATGGGGGCGCTGTTATTGTGGATACATAGGGGGCGCTGTTACTGAGGATAGATGGGGGCGCTGTTACTGAGGATAGATGGGGGCGCTGTTACTGAGGATAGATGGGGGTGATGTTACTGAGGATAGAAGGGGGCGCTTTTTCAGTGGATAGATGGGGGGGCTGTTACTGAGGATAGATGGGGGCGCTGTTTCAGTGGATAGATGGGGGGGCTGTTACTGAGGATAGATGGGGGCGCTGTTACTGAGGATAGATGGGGGGCTGTTACTGTGGATAGATGGGGGCGCGGTTACTGAGGATAGATGGGGGCGCTGTTATTGTGGATACATAGGGGGCGCTGTTACTGTGGATACATAGGGGGTGCTGTTACTGTGGATAGATGGGGCGCTGTTATTGTGGATAGATGGGGGCGCTGTTACTGTGGATAGATGGGGGCGCTGTTACTGAGGATAGATGGGGGCGCTGTTACTGAGGATTGATGGGGGCGCTGTTACTGAGGATAGAAGGGGGCGCTGTTACTGAGGATAGATGGGGGCGCTGTTACTGAGGATAGAAGGGGGCGCTGTTACTGAGGATAGATGGGGGCGCTGTTACTGAGGATAGATGGGGGCGCTGTTACTGAGGATAGATGGGGGCGCTGTTACTGTGGATAGATGGGGGCGCTGTTACTGAGGATAGATGGGGGCGCTGTTACTGAGGATAGATGGGGGCGCTGTTACTGAGGATAGATGGGGGCGCTGTTACTGAGGATAGATGGGGGCGCTGTTACTGAGGATAGATGGGGGCGCTGTTACTGAGGATAGATGGGGGCGCTGTTACTGAGGATAGATGGGGGCGCTGTTACTGAGGATAGATGGGGGCGCTGTTACTGAGGATACATGGGGGCGCTGTTAATGTGGATAGATGAGGGTGCTGTTATTGTGGATACATGGGGGGCGCTGTTACTGAGGATACATGGGGGGGCGCTGTTACTGAGGATAGATGGGGGCGCTGTTACTGAGGATAGATGGGGGCGCTGTTACAGAGGATAGATGAGGGTGCTGTTACTGAGGATAGATGGGGGCGCTGTTACTGAGGATAGATGGGGGGCTGTTACTAAGGTAAATTGGGTCGCTGTTACTGAGGATAGATGGGGGTGCTGTTACTGAGGATAGATGGGGGGCGCTGTTACTGAGGATAGATGGGGGCGCTGTTACTGAGGATACATGGGGGGGCGCTGTTACTGAGGATAGATGGGGGCGCTGTTACTGAGGATACATGGGGGCGCTGTTACTGAGGATAGATGGGGGCGCTGTTACTGAGGATAGATGGGGGCGTTGTTACTGAGGATAGATGGGGGGCTGTTACTGTGGATAGATGGGGGCGCGGTTACTGAGGATAGATGGGGGCGCTGTTATTGTGGATAGATAGGGGGCGCTGTTACTGAGGATAGATGGGGGCGCTGTTACTGAGGATAGATGGGGGCGCTGTTACTGAGGATAGATGGGGGTGCTGTTACTGAGGATAGAAGGGGGCGCTGTTTCAGTGGATAGATGGGGGCGCTGTTACTGAGGATAGATGGGGGCGCTGTTACTGAGGATAGATGGGGGGGCGCTGTTACTGAGGATAGATGGGGGCGCTGTTACTGAGGATAGATGGGGGCGCTGTTTCAGTGGATAGATGGGGGGGCTGTTACTGAGGATAGATGGGGGCGCTGTTACTGAGGATAGATGGGGGGCTGTTACTGTGGATAGATGGGGGCGCGGTTACTGAGGATAGATGGGGGCGCTGTTATTGTGGATACATAGGGGGCGCTGTTACTGAGGATAGATGGGGGCGCTGTTACTGAGGATAGAAGGGGGCGCTGTTTCAGTGGATAGATGGGGGGGCTGTTACTGAGGATAGATGGGGGCGCTGTTTCAGTGGATAGATGGGGGCGCTGTTACTGAGGATAGATGGGGGCGCTGTTACTGAGGATAGATGGGGGCGCTGTTACTGAGGATATATGGGGGTGCTGTTACTGAGGATAGATAGGGGCGCTGTTACTGAGGATAGATGGGGGGCTGTTACTGTGGATAGATGGGGGCGCGGTTACTGAGGATAGATGGGGGCGCTGTTATTGTGGATACATAGGGGGCGCTGTTACTGTGGATACATAGGGGCGCTGTTACTGAGGATAGATGGGGGTGCTGTTACTGAGGATAGATGGGGGCGCTGTTACTGAGGATAGATGGGGGCGCTGTTACTGAGGATAGATGGGGGCGCTGTTACTGAGGATACATGGGGGGGCGCTGTTACTGAGGATAGATGGGGGTGCTGTTACTGAGGATACATGGGGGCGCTGTTACTGAGGATAGATGGGGGCGCTGTTACTGAGGATACATGGGGGGGCGCTGTTACTGAGGATAGATGGGGGCGCTGTTACTGTGGATAGATGGGGCGCTGTTATTGTGGATAGATGGGGGCGTGTTACTGAGGATAGATGGGGGCGCTGTTACTGAGGATAGATGGGGGCGCTGTTTCAGTGGATACATAGGGGCGCTGTTACTGTGGATAGATGGGGGCGCTGTTACTGAGGATAGATGGGGGCGCTGTTACTGAGGATACATAGGGGGCGCTGTTACTGAGGATTGATGGGGGCGCTGTTACTGTGGATAGATGGGGGCGCTGTTACTGAGGATAGATGGGGGCGCTGTTACTGAGGATAGATGGGGGCGCTGTTACTGAGGATACATAGGGGGCGCTGTTACTGAGAATTGATGGGGGCGCTGTTACTGTGGATAGATGGGGGCGCTGTTACTGAGGATAGATGGGGGCGCTGTTACTGAGGATACATAGGGGGCGCTGTTACTGAGGATAGATGGGGGCGCTGTTACTGAGGATAGATGGGGGTGCTGTTACTGAGGATAGATGGGGCGCTGTTACTGAGGATAGATGGGGGCGCTGTTACTGAGGATAGATGGGGGCGCTGTTACTGAGGATAGATGGGGGCGCTGTTACTGTGGATAGATGGGGGTGCTGTTACTGAGGATAGATGGGGGCGCTGTTACTGTGGATAGATGGGGGCGCTGTTACTGAGGATTGATGGGGGCGCTGTTACTGAGGATAGATGGGGGCGCTGTTTCAGTGGATACATAGGGGCGCTGTTACTGTGGATAGATGGGGGCGCTGTTACTGAGGATACATAGGGGGCGCTGTTACTGTGGATAGATGGGGGCGCTGTTTCAGTGGATACATAGGGGCGCTGTTACTGTGGATAGATGGGGGCGCTGTTACTGAGGATAGATGGGGGCGCTGTTACTGTGGATAGATGGGGGCGCTGTTACTGAGGATTGATGGGGGCGCTGTTACTGTGGATAGATGGGGGCGCTGTTACTGAGGATAGATGGGGGCGCTGTTACTGAGGATAGATGGGGGCGCTGTTACTGAGGATACATAGGGGGCGCTGTTACTGAGAATTGATGGGGGCGCTGTTACTGTGGATAGATGGGGGCGCTGTTACTGTGGATAGATGGGGGCGCTGTTACTGAGGATAGATGGGGGCGCTGTTACTGAGGATACATAGGGGGCGCTGTTACTGAGGATAGATGGGGGCGCTGTTACTGAGGATAGAAGGGGGCGCTGTTTCAGTGGATACATAGGGGGCGCTGTTACTGAGACACTATTGGTTGGTCACATTGACTAGTCTCTTCTACTTGGTTATTTCTTAGGGACGATTGGACGATTTTTTCGAGCCTCAGATTTCAAGTATTCCATAAGTTTAGGACGAGAAGAAATGCGATCGCTGAATGCAGTAAGGAGAGGAAAGGAAGCAAGGCATGCTGGGAATAAGGCGAGGTGAACGTGCAGGATGTCCAGGAGGTTGTAATCTGCATAAGAGATCTGTGGGGGCAAGAAGTGACAGTAAGAAGCTGTTATAGGTCCGACACAATCCTTAGAACCCCCCACAGAATCCCCTACACGTGTTTGCTTATCATCATCGCCTGCAACTCATCCTGCAAAAAACAAGTCCTCACTAGATATGAGCCAACCTCTTCATGACCAGCCTAGAACATTACAAATTTTCCAAAAATATCAAGTTTTGGGGTTCACAATCCATGACTCAGTCTTATACTCTGGGGTTTCTTCAGATCCTGGAGTATAATAATTGGAGGCCCAGTCAAGGAGTAGAAAATAAAAAAAAAACCCGCTCCTACTCGCCCCTCCTTCCCTCTCGCAGCCTCCAGAATGATATCACAGGACCCAATGGACTGCAGACGCTCGGTGGTCACATGGGGTCAGAGAGGTGCAAAAGGATTGGTCAAGATGGAACCAAAACTGGTGAGCGAACCATGCAAATACTCACACTCAAAGTGACCACCGGACTAAATGAATGGAGAGCGGCACAAAAAGCAACAGAGGAACCTCCCCCCCCCCCTTCCAGAACATGGAGGAAACTGTGCATGGAGATGGCTGACAATCCCAGACGTGACCTCCACCCCTTTAAGGAGAGATACGTTGGATCATCCCACACACACATTACCTGATCTCCCACCACGTATTCAGGTCCATGAGAATTCTGGGAAAGAATCCACTCGAAAGCCGACAAGTGATTGGGCAGATCGGCCTCGTACTTATCTCTACCCGTGTCCTGTAAGAAGGAAAAATCATTCAACCATCACAACTGTCATCATCTCTATAGGGGCAAATATTGTGTCACCAGACCCAGCATATCACCCCAGCCCTGCAGATAGATAGGTTACTGTCACCAGACCCAGCATATCACCCCAGCCCTGCAGATAGATAGGTTACTGTCACCAGACCCAGCATATCACCCCAGCCCTGCAGATAGATAGGTTACTGTCACCAGACCCAGCATATCACCCCAGCCCTGCAGATAGATAGGTTACTGTCACCAGAACCAGCATATCACCCCAGCCCTGCAGATAGATAGGTTACTGTCACCAGACCCAGCATATCACCCCAGCCCTGCAGATAGATAGGTTACTGTCACCAGACCCCAGCATATCACCCCAGCCCTGCAGATAGATAGATTACTGTCACCAGAACCAGCATATCACCCCAGCCCTGCAGATAGATAGGTTACTGTCACCAGACCCAGCATATCACCCCAGCCCTGCAGATAGATAGGTTACTGTCACCAGACCCAGCATATCACCCCAGCCCTGCAGATAGATAGGTTACTGTCACCAGAACCAGCATATCACCCCAGCCCTGCAGATAGATAGGTTACTGTCACCAGAGCCAACATATCACCCCAGCCCTGCAGATAGATAGGTTACTGTCACCAGAACCAGTATATCACCCCAGCCCTGCAGATAGATAGGTTACTGTCACCAGAACCAGCATATCACCCCAGCCCTGCAGATAGATAGGTTACTATCACCAGACCCAGCATATCACCCCAGTCCTGCAGATAGATAGGTTACTGTCACCAGACCCAGCATATCACCCCAGCCCTGCAGATAGATAGGTTACTGTCACCAGACCCAGCATATCACCACAGCCCTGCAGATAGATAGGTTACTGTCACCAGACGCAGCATATCACCCCAGTCCTGCAGATAGATAGGTTACTGTCACCAGACCCAGCATATCACCCCAGCCCTGCAGATAGATAGGTTACTGTCACCAGAACCAGCATATCACCCCAGCCCTGCAGATAGATAGGTTACTGTCACCAGAACCAGCATATCACCCCAGCCCTGCAGATAGATAGGTTACTGTCACCAGAACCAGCATATCACTCCAGCCCTGCAGATAGATAGGTCACTGTCACCAGAACCAGCATATCACCCCAGCCCTGCAGATAGATAGGTTACTGTCACCAGAACCAGCATATCACCCCAGCCCTGCAGATAGATAGGTTACTGTCACCAGACCCAGCATATCACCCCAACCCTGCAGATAGATAGGTTACTGTCACCAGACCCAGCATATCACCCCAGCCCTGCAGATAGATAGGTTACTGTCACCAGACCCCAGCATATCACCCCAGCCCTGCAGATAGATAGATTACTGTCACCAGAACCAGCATATCACCCCAGCCCTGCAGATAGATAGGTTACTGTCACCAGACCCAGCATATCACCCCAGCCCTGCAGATAGATAGGTTACTGTCACCAGACCCAGCATATCACCCCAGCCCTGCAGATAGATAGGTTACTGTCACCTGTACCAGCATATCACCCCAGCCCTGCAAATAGATAGGTTACTGTCACCAGTAATAGCATATCACCCCAGTTCTGCAGATAGATAGGTTACTGTCACCAGAACCAGCATATCACCCCAGCCCTGCAGATAGATAGGTTACTGTCTCCAGAACCAGCATATCACCCCAGCCCTGCAGGTAGATAGGTTACTGTCACCAGACCCAGCATATCACCCCAGCCCTGCAGATAGATAGGTTACTGTCACCAGAACCAGTATATCACCCCAGCCCTGCAGATAGATAGGTTACTGTCACCAGAACCAGCATATCACCCCAGCCCTGCAGATAGATAGGTTACTATCACCAGACCCAGCATATCACCCCAGTCCTGCAGATAGATAGGTTACTGTCACCAGACCCAGCATATCACCCCAGCCCTGCAGATAGATAGGTTACTGTCACCAGACCCAGCATATCACCACAGCCCTGCAGATAGATAGGTTACTGTCACCAGACCCAGCATATCACCCCAGTCCTGCAGATAGATAGGTTACTGTCACCAGACCCAGCATATCACCCCAGCCCTGCAGATAGATAGGTTACTGTCACCAGAACCAGCATATCACCCCAGCCCTGCAGATAGATAGGTTACTGTCACCAGAACCAGCATATCACCCCAGCCCTGCAGATAGATAGGTTACTGTCACCAGAACCAGCATATCACCCCAGCCCTGCAGATAGATAGGTTACTGTCACCAGAACCAGCATATCACTCCAGCCCTGCAGATAGATAGGTCACTGTCACCAGAACCAGCATATCACCCCAGCCCTGCAGATAGATAGGTTACTGTCACCAGAACCAGCATATCACCCCAGCCCTGCAGATAGATAGGTTACTGTCACCAGAACCAGCATATCACCCCAGCCCTGCAGATAGATAGGTTACTGTCACCAGAGCCAGCAGATCACCCCAGCCCTGCAGATAGGTTACTGTCACCAGACCCAGCATATCACCCCAGCCCTGCAGATAGATAGGTTACTGTCACCAGACCCAGCATATCACCCCAGCCCTGCAGATAGATAGGTTACTGTCACCTGTACCAGCATATCACCCCAGCCCTGCAAATAGATAGGTTACTGTCACCAGTAATAGCATATCACCCCAGTTCTGCAGATAGATAGGTTACTGTCACCAGAACCAGCATATCACCCCAGCCCTGCAGATAGATAGGTTACTGTCTCCAGAACCAGCATATCACCCCAGCCCTGCAGGTAGATAGGTTACTGTCACCAGACCCAGCATATCACCCCAGCCCTGCAGATAGATAGGTTACTGTCACCAGAACCAGTATATCACCCCAGCCCTGCAGATAGATAGGTTACTGTCACCAGAACCAGCATATCACCCCAGCCCTGCAGATAGATAGGTTACTATCACCAGACCCAGCATATCACCCCAGTCCTGCAGATAGATAGGTTACTGTCACCAGACCCAGCATATCACCCCAGCCCTGCAGATAGATAGGTTACTGTCACCAGACCCAGCATATCACCACAGCCCTGCAGATAGATAGGTTACTGTCACCAGACCCAGCATATCACCCCAGTCCTGCAGATAGATAGGTTACTGTCACCAGACCCAGCATATCACCCCAGCCCTGCAGATAGATAGGTTACTGTCACCAGAACCAGCATATCACCCCAGCCCTGCAGATAGATAGGTTACTGTCACCAGAACCAGCATATCACCCCAGCCCTGCAGATAGATAGGTTACTGTCACCAGAACCAGCATATCACCCCAGCCCTGCAGATAGATAGGTTACTGTCACCAGAACCAGCATATCACTCCAGCCCTGCAGATAGATAGGTCACTGTCACCAGAACCAGCATATCACCCCAGCCCTGCAGATAGATAGGTTACTGTCACCAGAACCAGCATATCACCCCAGCCCTGCAGATAGATAGGTTACTGTCACCAGAACCAGCATATCACCCCAGCCCTGCAGATAGATAGGTTACTGTCACCAGAGCCAGCAGATCACCCCAGCCCTGCAGATAGGTTACTGTCACCAGACCCAGCATATCACCCCAGCCCTGCAGATAGATAGGTTACTGTCACCAGACCCAGCATATCACCCCAGCCCTGCAGATAGATAGGTTACTGTCACCAGACCCCAGCATATCACCCCAGCCCTGCAGATAGATAGATTACTGTCACCAGAACCAGCATATCACCCCAGCCCTGCAGATAGATAGGTTACTGTCACCAGACCCAGCATATCACCCCAGCCCTGCAGATAGATAGGTTACTGTCACCAGACCCAGCATATCACCCCAGCCCTGCAGATAGATAGGTTACTGTCACCAGTACCAGCATATCACCCCAGCCCTGCAGATAGATAGGTAACTGTCACCAGAACCAGCATATCACCCCAGCCCTGCAGATAGATAGGTTACTGTCACCAGACCCAGCATATCACCCCAGCCCTGCAGATAGATAGGTTACTGTCACCAGACCCAGCATATCACCCCAGCCCTGCAGATAGATAGGTTACTGTCACCAGACCCAGCATATCACCCCAGCCCTGCAGATAGATAGGTTACTGTCACCAGACCCAGCATATCACCCCAGCCCTGCAGATAGATAGGTTACTGTCACCAGACCCAGCATATCACCCCAGCCCTGCAGATAGATAGGTTACTGTCACCAGACCCAGCATATCACCCCAGCCCTGCAGATAGATAGGTTACTGTCACCAGAACCAGTATACCACCCCAGCCCTGCAGATAGATAGGTTACTGTAACTAGAACCAGCATATCACCCCAGCCCTGCAGATAGATAGGTTACTGTAACCAGAACCAGCATATCACCCCAGCCCTGCAGATAGATAGGTTAGTGTCACCAGACCCAGCATATCACCCCAGCCCTGCAGATAGATAGGTTACTGTCACCAGACCCAGCATATCACCCCAGCCCTGCAGATAGATAGGTTACTGTCACCAGAACCAGTATACCACCCCAGCCCTGCAGATAGATAGGTTACTGTCACCAGAACCAGTATATCAACCCAGCCCTGCAGATAGATAGGTTACTGTAACCAGACCCAGCATATCACCCCAGCCCTGCATACAGATAGATAGGTTACTGTAACCAGAACCAGCATATCACCCCAGCCCTGCAGATAGATAGGTTACTGTCACCAGAACCAGCATATCACCCCAGCCCTGCAGATAGGTTACTGTCACCAGAACCAGCATATCACCCCAGCCCTGCAGATAGATAGGTTACTGTTACCAGAACGAGCATATCACCCCAGCCCTGCAGATAGATAGTTTACTGTCACCAGACCCAGTATATCACCCCAGCAGATAGATAGGTTACTGTCACCAGAACCAGCATATCACCCCAGCCCTGCAGATAGATAGGTTACTGTCACCAGAACCAGCATATCACCCCAGCCCTGCAGATAGATAGGTTACTGTCACCAGAACCAGCATATCACCCCAGCCCTGTAGATAGATAGGTTACTGTCACCAGAACCAGCATATCACCCCAGCCCTGCAGATAGATAGGTTACTGTTACCAGAACGAGCATATCACCCCAGCCCTGCAGATAGATAGGTTACTGTCACCAGACCCAGCATATCACCCCAGCCCTGCAGATAGATAGGTTACTGTCACCAGACCCAGCATATCACCCCAGCCTTGTAGATAGATAGGTTACCGTTATCAGAACCAGCATATCACCCTAGCCCTGCAGATAGATAGGTTACTGTTACCAGAACCAGCATATCACCCCAGTCCTGCAGATAGATAGGTTACTGTCACCAGTACCAGCATATCACCCCAGCCCTGCAGATAGATAGGTTACTGTCACCAGACCCAGCATATCACCCCAGCCCTGCAGATAGATAGGTTACTGTTACCAGAACCAGCATATCACCCCAGCCCTGCAGATAGATAGGTTACTGTCACCAGAACCAGCATATCACCCCAGCCTTGTAGATAGATAGGTTACTGTTACCAGAACGAGCATATCACCCCAGCCCTGCAGATAGATAGGTTACTGTCACCAGAACCAGCATATCACCCCAGCCCTGCAGATAGATAGGTTACTGTTACCAGAACCAGCATATCACCCCAGCCCTGCAGATAGATAGGTTACTGTCACCAGAACGAGCATATCACCCCAGCCCTGCAGATAGATAGGTTAGTGTCACCAGACCCAGCATATCACCCCAGCCCTGCAGATAGATAGGTTACTGTCACCAGACCCAGCATATCACCCCAGCCCTGCAGATAGATAGGTTACTGTCACCAGAACCAGTATACCACCCCAGCCCTGCAGATAGATAGGTTACTGTCACCAGAACCAGTATATCACCCCAGCCCTGCAGATAGATAGGTTACTGTAACCAGACCCAGCATATCACCCCAGCCCTGCATACAGATAGATAGGTTACTGTAACCAGAACCAGCATATCACCCCAGCCCTGCAGATAGATAGGTTACTGTCACCAGAACCAGCATATCACCCCAGCCCTGCAGATAGGTTACTGTCACCAGAACCAGCATATCACCCCAGCCCTGCAGATAGATAGGTTACTGTTACCAGAACGAGCATATCACCCCAGCCCTGCAGATAGATAGGTTACTGTCACCAGACCCAGCATATCACCCCAGCCCTGCAGATAGATAGGTTACTGTCACCAGAACCAGCATATCACCCCAGCCCTGCAGATAGATAGTTTACTGTCACCAGACCCAGTATATCACCCCAGCAGATAGATAGGTTACTGTCACCAGAACCAGCATATCACCCCAGCCCTGCAGATAGATAGGTTACTGTCACCAGAACCAGCATATCACCCCAGCCCTGCAGATAGATAGGTTACTGTCACCAGAACCAGCATATCACCCCAGCCCTGTAGATAGATAGGTTACTGTCACCAGAACCAGCATATCACCCCAGCCCTGCAGATAGATAGGTTACTGTTACCAGAACGAGCATATCACCCCAGCCCTGCAGATAGATAGGTTACTGTCACCAGACCCAGCATATCACCCCAGCCCTGCAGATAGATAGGTTACTGTCACCAGAACCAGCATATCACCCCAGCCCTGCAGATAGATAGGTTACTGTCACCAGAACCAGCATATCACCCCAGCCCTGCAGATAGATAGGTTACTGTCACCAGACCCAGCATATCACCCCAGCCTTGTAGATAGATAGGTTACCGTTATCAGAACCAGCATATCACCCTAGCCCTGCAGATAGATAGGTTACTGTTACCAGAACCAGCATATCACCCCAGTCCTGCAGATAGATAGGTTACTGTTACCAGAACCAGCATATCACCCCAGCCCTGCAGATAGATAGGTTACTGTCACCAGAACCAGCATATCACCCCAGCCTTGTAGATAGATAGGTTACTGTTACCAGAACGAGCATATCACCCCAGCCCTGCAGATAGATAGGTTACTGTCACCAGAACCAGCATATCACCCCAGCCCTGCAGATAGATAGGTTACTGTTACCAGAACCAGCATATCACCCCAGTCCTGCAGATAGATAGGTTACTGTCACCAGTACCAGCATATCACCCCAGCCCTGCAGATAGATAGGTTACTGTCACCAGACCCAGCATATCACCCCAGCCCTGCAGATAGATAGGTTACTGTTACCAGAACCAGCATATCACCCCAGCCCTGCAGATAGATAGGTTACTGTCACCAGAACGAGCATATCACCCCAGCCCTGCAGATAGATAGGTTACTGTCACCAGACCCAGCATATCACCCCAGCCCTGCAGATAGATAGGTTACTGTTACCAGACCCAGCATATCACCCCAGCCTTGTAGATAGATATGTTACCGTTACCAGAACCAGCATATCACCCCAGCCCTGCAGATAGATAGGTTACTGTTACCAGAACCAGCATATCACCCCAGTCCTGCAGATAGATAGGTTACTGTCACCAGAACCAGCATATCACCCCAGACCTGCAGATAGATAGGTTACTGTCACTAGACCCAGCATATCACCCCAGCCTTGTAGATAGATAGGTTACCGTTACCAGAACCAGCATATCACCCCAGCCCTGCAGATAGATAGGTTACTGTTACCAGAACCAGCATATCACCCCAGTCCTGCAGATAGATAGGTTACTGTCACCAGACCCAGCATATCACCCCAGCCCTGCAGATAGATAGGTTACTGTCACCAGACCCAGCATATCACCCCAGCCCTGCAGATAGATAGGTTACTGTCACCAGAACCAGCATATCACCCCAGCCTTATAGATAGATAGGTTACTGTTACCAGAACGAGCATATCACCCCAGTCCTGCAGATAGATAGGTTACTGTCACCAGAAGCAGCATATCACCCCAGTCCTGCAGATAGATAGGTTACTGTCACCAGACCCAGCATATCACCCCAGCCCTGCAGATAGATAGGTTACTGTCACCAGAAGCAGCATACCACCCCAGCCCTGCAGATAGATAGGTTACTGTCACCAGAAGCAGCATATCACCCCAGTCCTGCAGATAGATAGGTTACTGTCACCAGAAGCAGCATATCACCCCAGTCCTGCAGATAGATAGGTTACTGTCACGAGAAGCAGCATATCACCCCAGTCCTGCAGATAGATAGGTTACTGTCACCAGAACCAGCATATCACCCCAGTCCTGCAGATAGATAGGTTACTGTCACCAGAACCAGCATATCACCCCAGCCCTGCAGATAGGTTACTGTCACCAGAACCAGCATATCACCCCAGCCCTGCAGATAGATAGGTTACTGTTACCAGAACGAGCATATCACCCCAGCCCTGCAGATAGATAGGTTACTGTCACCAGACCCAGCATATCACCCCAGCCCTGCAGATAGATAGGTTACTGTCACCAGAACCAGCATATCACCCCAGCCCTGCAGATAGATAGGTTACTGTCACCAGACCCAGCATATCACCCCAGTCCTGCAGATAGATAGGTTACTGTCACCAGAACCAGCATATCACCCCAGCCCTGCAGATAGATAGGTTAGTGTCACCAGAACCAGCATATCACCCCAGTCCTGCAGATAGATAGGTTACTGTCACCAGAACCAGCATATCACCCCAGCCCTGCAGATAGGTTACTGTCACCAGAACCAGCATATCACCCCAGCCCTGCAGGTAGATAGGTTACTGTTACCAGAACGAGCATATCACCCCAGCCCTGCAGATAGATAGGTTACTGTCACCAGACCCAGCATATCACCCCAGCCCTGCAGATAGATAGGTTACTGTCACCAGAACCAGCATATCACCCCAGCCCTGCAGATAGATAGTTTACTGTCACCAGACCCAGCATATCACCCCAGCCCTGCAGATAGATAGGTTACTGTCACCAGAACCAGCATATCACCCCAGCCCTGTAGATAGATAGGTTACTGTCACCAGAACCAGCATATCACCCCAGCCCTGCAGATAGATAGGTTACTGTTACCAGAACGAGCATATCACCCCAGCCCTGCAGATAGATAGGTTACTGTCACCAGACCCAGCATATCACCCCAGCCCTGCAGATAGATAGGTTACTGTCACCAGAACCAGCATATCACCCCAGCCCTGCAGATAGATAGGTTACTGTCACCAGAACCAGCATATCACCCCAGCCCTGCAGATAGATAGGTTACTGTCACCAGACCCAGCATATCACCCCAGCCTTGTAGATAGATAGGTTACCGTTATCAGAACCAGCATATCACCCTAGCCCTGCAGATAGATAGGTTACTGTTACCAGAACCAGCATATCACCCCAGTCCTGCAGATAGATAGGTTACTGTCACCAGTACCAGCATATCACCCCAGCCCTGCAGATAGATAGGTTACTGTCACCAGACCCAGCATATCACCCCAGCCCTGCAGATAGATAGGTTACTGGTACCAGAACCAGCATATCACCCCAGCCCTGCAGATAGATAGGTTACTGTCACCAGAACCAGCATATCACCCCAGCCTTGTAGATAGATAGGTTACTGTTACCAGAACGAGCATATCACCCCAGCCCTGCAGATAGATAGGTTACTGTCACCAGAACCAGCATATCACCCCAGCCCTGCAGATAGATAGGTTACTGTTACCAGAACCAGCATATCACCCCAGTCCTGCAGATAGATAGGTTACTGTCACCAGTACCAGCATATCACCCCAGCCCTGCAGATAGATAGGTTACTGTCACCAGACCCAGCATATCACCCCAGCCCTGCAGATAGATAGGTTACTGTTACCAGAACCAGCATATCACCCCAGCCCTGCAGATAGATAGGTTACTGTCACCAGAACGAGCATATCACCCCAGCCCTGCAGATAGATAGGTTACTGTCACCAGACCCAGCATATCACCCCAGCCCTGCAGATAGATAGGTTACTGTTACCAGAACCAGCATATCACCCCAGCCCTGCAGATAGATAGGTTACTGTCACCAGACCCAGCATATCACCCCAGCCTTGTAGATAGATAGGTTACCGTTACCAGAACCAGCATATCACCCCAGCCCTGCAGATAGAAAGGTTACTGTTACCAGAACCAGCATATCACCCCAGTCCTGCAGATAGATAGGTTACTGTCACCAGACCCAGCATATCACCCCAGACCTGCAGATAGATAGGTTACTGTCACTAGACCCAGCATATCACCCCAGCCTTGTAGATAGATAGGTTACCGTTACCAGAACCAGCATATCACCCCAGCCCTGCAGATAGAAAGGTTATTGTTACCAGAACCAGCATATCACCCCAGTCCTGCAGATAGATAGGTTACTGTCACCAGACCCAGCATATCACCCCAGCCCTGCAGATAGATAGGTTACTGTCACCAGACCCAGCATATCACCCCAGCCCTGCAGATAGATAGGTTACTGTCACCAGAACCAGCATATCACCCCAGCCTTGTAGATAGATAGGTTACTGTTACCAGAACGAGCATATCACCCCAGCCCTGCAGATAGATAGGTTACTGTCACCAGACCCAGCATATCACCCCAGTCCTGCAGATAGATAGGTTAGTGTCACCAGAAGCAGCATATCACCCCAGTCCTGCAGATAGATAGGTTACTGTCACGAGAAGCAGCATATCACCCCAGTCCTGCAGATAGATAGGTTACTGTCAGCAGACCCAGCATATCACCCCAGCCCTGCAGATAGATAGGTTACTGTCACCAGACCCAGCATATCACCCCAGTCCTGCAGATAGATAGGTTAGTGTCACCAGAAGCAGCATATCACCCCAGTCCTGCAGATAGATAGGTTACTGTCACGAGAAGCAGCATATCACCCCAGTCCTGCAGATAGATAGGTTACTGTCAGCAGACCCAGCATATCACCCCAGCCCTGCAGATAGATAGGTTACTGTCACCAGACCCAGCATATCACCCCAGTCCTGCAGATAGATAGGTTACTGTCACCAGAACCAGCATATCACCCCAGCCCTGCAGATAGATAGGTTACTGTCACCAGAACCAGCATATCACCCCAGCCCTGCAGATAGGTTACTGTCACCAGAACCAGCATATCACCCCAGCCCTGCAGATAGATAGGTTACTGTTACCAGAACGAGCATATCACCCCAGCCCTGCAGATAGATAGGTTACTGTCACCAGACCCAGCATATCACCCCAGCCCTGCAGATAGATAGGTTACTGTCACCAGAACCAGCATATCACCCCAGCCCTGCAGATAGATAGTTTACTGTCACCAGACCCAGCATATCACCCCAGCCCTGCAGATAGATAGGTTACTGTCACCAGAACCAGCATATCACCCCAGCCCTGTAGATAGATAGGTTACTGTCACCAGAACCAGCATATCACCCCAGCCCCGCAGATAGATAGGTTACTGTTACCAGAACGAGCATATCACCCCAGCCCTGCAGATAGATAGGTTACTGTCACCAGACCCAGCATATCACCCCAGCCCTGCAGATAGATAGGTTACTGTCACCAGAACCAGCATATCACCCCAGCCCTGCAGATAGATAGGTTACTGTCACCAGAACCAGCATATCACCCCAGCCCTGCAGATAGATAGGTTACTGTCACCAGACCCAGCATATCACCCCAGCCTTGTAGATAGATAGGTTACCGTTATCAGAACCAGCATATCACCCTAGCCCTGCAGATAGATAGGTTACTGTTACCAGAACCAGCATATCACCCCAGTCCTGCAGATAGATAGGTTACTGTCACCAGTACCAGCATATCACCCCAGCCCTGCAGATAGATAGGTTACTGTCACCAGACCCAGCATATCACCCCAGCCCTGCAGATAGATAGGTTACTGGTACCAGAACCAGCATATCACCCCAGCCCTGCAGATAGATAGGTTACTGTCACCAGAACCAGCATATCACCCCAGCCTTGTAGATAGATAGGTTACTGTTACCAGAACGAGCATATCACCCCAGCCCTGCAGATAGATAGGTTACTGTCACCAGAACCAGCATATCACCCCAGCCCTGCAGATAGATAGGTTACTGTTACCAGAACCAGCATATCACCCCAGTCCTGCCGATAGATAGGTTACTGTCACCAGTACCAGCATATCACCCCAGCCCTGCAGATAGATAGGTTACTGTCACCAGACCCAGCATATCACCCCAGCCCTGCAGATAGATAGGTTACTGTTACCAGAACCAGCATATCACCCCAGCCCTGCAGATAGATAGGTTACTGTCACCAGAACGAGCATATCACCCCAGCCCTGCAGATAGATAGGTTACTGTCACCAGACCCAGCATATCACCCCAGCCCTGCAGATAGATAGGTTACTGTTACCAGAACCAGCATATCACCCCAGCCCTGCAGATAGATAGGTTACTGTCACCAGACCCAGCATATCACCCCAGCCTTGTAGATAGATAGGTTACCGTTACCAGAACCAGCATATCACCCCAGCCCTGCAGATAGACAGGTTACTGTTACCAGAACCAGCATATCACCCCAGTCCTGCAGATAGATAGGTTACTGTCACCAGAACCAGCATATCACCCCAGACCTGCAGATAGATAGGTTACTGTCACTAGACCCAGCATATCACCCCAGCCTTGTAGATAGATAGGTTACCGTTACCAGAACCAGCATATCACCCCAGCCCTGCAGATAGAAAGGTTACTGTTACCAGAACCAGCATATCACCCCAGTCCTGCAGATAGATAGGTTACTGTCACCAGACCCAGCATATCACCCCAGCCCTGCAGATAGATAGGTTACTGTCACCAGACCCAGCATATCACCCCAGCCCTGCAGATAGATAGGTTACTGTCACCAGAACCAGCATATCACCCCAGCCTTGTAGATAGATAGGTTACTGTTACCAGAACGAGCATATCACCCCAGCCCTGCAGATAGATAGGTTACTGTCACCAGACCCAGCATATCACCCCAGTCCTGCAGATAGATAGGTTAGTGTCACCAGACCCAGCATATCACCCCAGTCCTGCAGATAGATAGGTTACTGTCACGAGAAGCAGCATATCACCCCAGTCCTGCAGATAGATAGGTTACTGTCAGCAGACCCAGCATATCACCCCAGCCCTGCAGATAGATAGGTTACTGTCACCAGACCCAGCATATCACCCCAGTCCTGCAGATAGATAGGTTAGTGTCACCAGAAGCAGCATATCACCCCAGTCCTGCAGATAGATAGGTTACTGTCACGAGAAGCAGCATATCACCCCAGTCCTGCAGATAGATAGGTTACTGTCAGCAGACCCAGCATATCACCCCAGCCCTGCAGATAGATAGGTTACTGTCACCAGACCCAGCATATCACCCCAGTCCTGCAGATAGATAGGTTACTGTCACCAGAACCAGCATATCACCCCAGCCCTGCAGATAGATAGGTTAGTGTCACCAGAACCAGCATATCACCCCAGTCCTGCAGATAGATAGGTTACTGTCACCAGAACCAGCATATCACCCCAGTCCTGCAGATAGATAGGTTACTGTCACCAGAACCAACATATCACCTAGCCCTGCAGATAGATAGGTTACTGTCACCAGAACCAGCATATCACCCAGCCCTGCAGATAGATACGTTACTGTCACCAGAACCAGCATATCACCCAGCCCTGCATATAGATAGGTTACTGTCACCAGAACCAGCATATCACCCCAGCACTGCAGATAGATAGGTTACTGTCACCAGAACCAGCATATCACCCCAGCCCTGCAGATAGATAGGTTACTGTTACCAGAACCAGCATATCACCCCAACCCTGCAGATAGTTAGGTTACTGTCACCAGAACCAGCATATCACCCCAGCCCTGCAGATAGATAGGTTACTGTCACCAGTACCAGCATATCACCCCAGCCTTGTAGATAGATAGGTTACTGTTACCAGAACGAGCATATCACCCCAGCCCTGCAGATAGATAGGTTACTGTCACCAGACCCAGCATATCACCCCAGCCCTGCAGATAGATAGGTTACTGTCACCAGACCCCAGCATATCACCCCAGCCCTGCAGATAGATAGGTTACTGTCACCAGTGCCAGCATATCACCCCAGCCCTGCAGATAGATAGGTTACTGTCACCAGAACCAGCATATCACCCCAGTCCTGCAGATAAATAGGTTACTGTCACCAGACCCAGCATATCACCCCAGCCCTGCAGATAGGTTACTGTCACCAGAACCAGCATATCAGCCCAGCCCTGCAGATAGATAGGTTACTGTCACCAGAACCAGTATATCACCCCAGCCCTGCAGATAGAAAGTTTACAGTCACCAGAACCAGCATATCACCCCAGCCCTGCAGATAGATAGGTTACTGTCACCAGAACCAGCATATCACCCCAGCCCTGCAGATAGATAGGTTACTGTCACCAGAACCTGCATATCACCCCAGCACTGCCGATAGATAGGTTACTGTCACCAGAACCAGTATATCACCCACGCCCTGCAGATAGATAGGTTACTGTCACCAGAACCAGCATATCACCCCAGCCCTGCAGATAGATAGGTTACTGTCACCAGACCCAGCATATCACCCCAGCCCTGCTGAAAGATAGGTTACTGTCACCAGAACCAGTATATCACACCAACCCTGCAGATAGATAGGTTACTGTCACCAGAACCAGTATATCACCCCGGCCCTGCAGATAGATAGGTTACTGTCACCAGAACCTGCATATCACCCCAACCCTGCAGATAGATAGGTTACTGTCACCAGAACCAGCATATCACCCCAGTCCTGCAGATAGATAGGTTAGTGTCACCAGACCCAGCATATCACCCCAGTCCTGCAGATAGATAGGTTACTGTCACCAGAACCAGTATATCACCCCAACCCTGCAGATAGATAGGTTACTGTCACCAGAACCAGTATATCACCCCGGCCCTGCAGATAGATAGGTTACTGTCACCAGAACCTGCATATCACCCCAGCCCTGCAGATAGATAGGTTACTGTCACCAGAACCAGCATATCACCCCAGTCCTGCAGATAGATAGGTTAGTGTCACCAGACCCAGCATATCACCCCAGTCCTGCAGATAGATTGGTTACTGTCACCAGAACCAGCATATCACCCCAGTCCTGCAGATAGATAGGTTACTGTCACCAGAACCAGCATATCACCCCAGCCCTGCAGATAGATAGGTTACTGTCACCAGAACCAGCATATCACCCCAGCCCTGCAGATAGATAGGTTACTGTCACCAGAACCAGCATATCACCCCAGCCCTGCAGATAGATAGGTTACTGTCACCAGAGCCAGCAGATCACCCCAGCCCTGCAGATAGATAGGTTACTGACACCAGAGCCAGCAGATCACCCCAGCCCTGCAGATAGAGAGGTTACTGTCACCAGAACCAGCATATCACCCCAGCCCTGCAGATAGGTTACTGTCACCAGACCCAGCATATCACCCCAGCCCTGCAGATAGATAGGTTACTGTCACCAGAACCAGCATATCACCCCAGCCCTGCAGATAGATAGGTCACTGTCACCAGAACCAGCATATCACCCCAGCCCTGCAGATAGATAGGTTACTGTCACCAGACCCAGCATATCACCCCAGCCCTGCAGATAGATAGGTTACTGTCACCAGAACCAGCATATCACCCCAGCCCTGCAGATAGATAGGTCACTGTCACCAGAACCAGCATATCACCCCAGCCCTGCAGATAGATAGGTTACTGTCACCAGACCCAGCATATCACCCCAGCCCTGCAGATAGATAGATTACTGTCACCAGAACCAGCATATCACCCCAGCCCTGCAGATAGATAGGTTACTGTCACCAGAACCAGCATATCACCCCAGCCCTGCAGATAGATAGGTTACTGTCACCAGACCCAGCATATCACCCCAGCCCTGCAGATAGATAGGTTACTGTCACCAGTACCAGCATATCACCCCAGCCCTGCAGATAGGTTACTGTCACCAGAACCAGCATATCACCCCAGCCCTGCAGATAGATAGGTTACTGTTACCAGAACGAGCATATCACCCCAGCCCTGCAGATAGATAGGTTACTGTCACCAGACCCAGCATATCACCCCAGCCCTGCAGATAGATAGGTTACTGTCACCAGAACCAGCATATCACCCCGGCCCTGCAGATAGATAGTTTACTGTCACCAGACCCAGTATATCACCCCAGCAGATAGATAGGTTACTGTCACCAGAACCAGCATATCACCCCAGCCCTGCAGATAGATAGGTTACTGTCACCAGAACCAGCATATCACCCCAGCCCTTCAGATAGATAGGTTACTGTCACCAGAACCAGCATATCACCCCAGCCCTGTAGATAGATAGGTTACTGTCACCAGAACCAGCATATCACCCCAGCCCTTCAGATAGATAGGTTACTGTTACCAGAACGAGCATATCACCCCAGCCCTGCAGATAGATAGGTTACTGTCACCAGACCCAGCATATCACCCCAGCCCTGCAGATAGATAGGTTACTGTCACCAGAACCAGCATATCACCCCAGCCCTGCAGATAGATAGGTTACTGTCACCAGAACCAGCATATCACCCCAGCCCTGCAGATAGGTAGGTTACTGTCACCAGACCCAGCATATCACCCCAGCCTTGTAGATAGATAGGTTACCGTTATCAGAACCAGCATATCACCCTAGCCCTGCAGATAGATAGGTTACTGTTACCAGAACCAGCATATCACCCCAGTCCTGCAGATAGATAGGTTACTGTCACCAGTACCAGCATATCACCCCAGCCCTGCAGATAGATAGGTTACTGTCACCAGACCCAGCATATCACCCCAGCCCTGCAGATAGATAGGTTACTGTTACCAGAACCAGCATATCACCCCAGCCCTGCAGATAGATAGGTTACTGTCACCAGAACCAGCATATCACCCCAGCCTTGAAGATAGATAGGTTACTGTTACCAGAACGAGCATATCACCCCAGCCCTGCAGATAGATAGGTTACTGTCACCAGAACCAGCATATCACCCCAGCCCTGCAGATAGATAGGTTACTGTTACCAGAACCAGCATATCACCCCAGTCCTGCAGATAGATAGGTTACTGTCACCAGTACCAGCATATCACCCCAGCCCTGCAGATAGATAGGTTACTGTCACAAGACCCAGCATATCACCCCAGCCCTGCAGATAGATAGGTTACTTTTACCAGAACCAGCATATCACCCCAGTCCTGCAGATAGATAGGTTACTGTCACCAGAACGAGCATATCACCCCAGCCCTGCAGATAGATAGGTTACTGTCACCAGACCCAGCATATCACCCCAGCCCTGCAGATAGATAGGTTACTGTTACCAGAACCAGCATATCACCCCAGCCCTGCAGATAGATAGGTTACTGTCACCAGACCCAGCATATCACCCCAGCCTTGTAGATAGATAGGTTACCGTTACCAGAACCAGCATATCACCCCAGCCCTGCAGATAGATAGGTTACTGTTACCAGAACCAGCATATCACCCCAGTCCTGCAGATAGATAGGTTACTGTCACCAGAACCAGCATATCACCCCAGACCTGCAGATAGATAGGTTACTGTCACCAGACCCAGCATATCACCCCAGCCTTGTAGATAGATAGGTTACCGTTACCAGAACCAGCATATCACCCCAGCCCTGCAGATAGATAGGTTACTGTTACCAGAACCAGCATATCACCCCAGTCCTGCAGATAGATAGGTTACTGTCACCAGACCCAGCATATCACCCCAGCCCTGCAGATAGATAGGTTACTGTCACCAGACCCAGCATATCACCCCAGCCCTGCAGATAGATAGGTTACTGTCACCAGAACCAGCATATCACCCCAGCCTTGTAGATAGATAGGTTACTGTTACCAGAACGAGCATATCACCCCAGCCCTGCAGATAGATAGGTTACTGTCACCAGAAGCAGCATATCACCCCAGCCCTGCAGATAGATAGGTTACTGTCACCAGAAGCAGCATATCACCCCAGTCCTGCAGATAGATAGGTTAGTGTCACCAGAAGCAGCATATCACCCCAGTCCTGCAGATAGATAGGTTACTGTGACGAGAAGCAGCATATCACCCCCAGTCCTGCAGATAGATAGGTTACTGTCACCAGACCCAGCATATCACCCCAGCCCTGCAGATAGATAGGTTACTGTCACCAGACCCAGCATATCACCCCAGTCCTGCAGATAGATAGGTTACTGTCACCAGAACCAGCATATCACCCCAGCCCTGCAGATAGATAGGTTAGTGTCACCAGAACCAGCATATCACCCCAGTCCTGCAGATAGATAGGTTACTGTCACCAGAACCAGCATATCACCCCAGTCCTGCAGATAGATAGGTTACTGTCACCAGACCCAGCATATCACCCCAGCCCTGCAGATAGATAGGTTACTGTCACCAGAACCAGTATATCACCCCAGCCCTGCAGATAGATAGGTTACTGTCACCAGAACCAGTATATCACCCCAGCCCTGCAGATAGATAGGCTACTGTCACCAAAATGAAACAGTGCTTTGCTTTAGAAATTGGTGTAATCTAATGCTTTGCTTATATCTGCACTGGTGTCTTCTGGTGCAGATCCATCTATATATTACCAGATGAAAAAGTCCCACAGAGATGGCTTTTTTACAGTCAATAGCCTCTGTCAGGCTCCGTCCTTGTACATTATTATAGGGGTTCTTTGTACTGGACAGCTGGTGCTAATGTGAATGAAGCATCACAGGATTAGGATTTTTTTCTTTATGTTTCTTTACGTACAAGATCAAAGAACATCAGCTGGAGATATTTCATCCTCAGGTCCTGCACTCCATCATTCACCATATCAATGAGCGCGCTCTCCTGGTCATTGCCCCCTGCAATACCTGATGGGATAACATATATAGGGGGTAAATATCAGGGAGAACCAAAAGGATAAAATTCATCATTTTTAAAAATTAGCAACCAGAAATTTCTGCATTCAGTTTTTATTCTATATCAGACATGCGCAGACACTCACCATATTTACGGCCAAGGTAGCGCAGAATGCTGTTACTCTGGTACAAAACAAAGTCTCCATCTTTAAACTGTGGCAGCTGACCAAAAACCTGCAAGACACCCCAAAGACTGAGCCAAAGGATAAAAGAGCTCCCCCTAGTGGTGACTGTATAATCTGTATGTAGTGAGCTCCCTCTAGTGGTGACTGTATAATCTGTATGTAGTGAGCTCCCCCTAGTGGTGACTGTATAATCTGTATGCAGTGAGCTCCTCCTAGTGGTGACTGTATAATCTGTATGTAGTGAGCTCCCCCTAGTGGTGACTGTATAATCTGTATGTAGTGAGCTCCCCCTAGTGGTGACTGTATAATCTGTATGTAGTGAGCTCCACCTAGTGGTGACTGTATAATCTGTATGCAGTGAGCTCCTCCTAGTGGTGACTGTATAATCTGTATGTAGTGAGCTCCCTCTAGTGGTGACTGTATAATCTGTATGTAGTGAGCGCCCCCTAGTGGTGACTGTATAATCTGTATGTAGTGAGCTCCCTCTAGTGGTGACTGTATAATCTGTATGTAGTGAGCTCCTCCTAGTGGTGACTGTATAATCTGTATGTAGTGAGCTCCCCCTAGTGGTGACTGTTTAATCTGTATGTAGTGAGCTCCCCCTAGTGGTGACTGTATAATCTGTATGTAGTGAGCTCCTCCTAGTGGTGACTGTATAATCTGTATGTAGTGAGCTCCCTCTAGTGGTGACTGTATAATCTGTATGTAGTGAGCTCCCCCTAGTGGTGACTGTATAATCTGTATGTAGTGAGCTCCTCCTAGTGGTGACTGTATAATCTGTATGTAGTGAGCTCCTCCTAGTGGTGCCTGTATAATCTGTATGTAGTGAGCTCCTCCTAGTGGTGACTGTATAATCTGTATGTAGTGAGCTCCCCCTAGTGGTGACTGTATAATCTGTATGTAGTGAGCTCCTCCTAGTGGTGCCTGTATAATCTGTATGTAGTGAGCTCCCCCTAGTGGTGACTGTATAATCTGTATGTAGTGAGCTCCCCCTAGTGGTGACTGTATAATCTGTATGTAGTGAGCTCCTCCTAGTGGTGACTGTATAATCTGTATGTAGTGAGCTCCTCCTAGTGGTGACTGTATAATCTGCATGTAGTGAGTGCCCCCTAGTGGTGACTGTATAATCTGTATGTAGTGAGCTCCTCCTAGTGGTGACTGTATAATCTGTATGTAGTGAGCTCCTCCTAGTGGTGACTGTATAATCTGCATGTAGTGAGTGCCCCCTAGTGGTGACTGTATAATCTGCATGTAGTGAGTGCCCCCTAGTGGTGACTGTATAATCTGTATGTAGTGAGCTCCCCCTAGTGGTGACTGTATAATCTGTATGTAGTGAGCTCCCCCTAGTGGTGACTGTATAATCTGTATGTAGTGAGCTCCCCCTAGTGGTGACGGTATAATCTGTATGTAGTGAGCGCCTCCCAGTGGTGACTGTATAATCTGTATGTAGTGAGCTCCTCCTAGTGGTGACTGTATAATCTGTATGTAGTGAGCTCCCTCTAGTGGTGACTGTATAATCTGTATGTAGTGAGCTCCCCCTAGTGGTGACTATATATCTGTATGTAGTGAGCTCCCCCTAGTGGTGACTATATAATCTGTATGTAGTGAGCGCCTCCCAGTGGTGACTGTATAATCTGTATGTAGTGAGCTCCTCCTAGTGGTGACTGTATAATCTGTATGTAGTGAGCTCGCCCTAGTGGTGACTATATAATCTGTATGTAGTGAGCTCCCCCTAGTGGTGACTGTATAATCTGTATGTAGTGAGCTCCCCCTAGTGGTGACTGTATAATCTGTATGTAGTGAGCTCCCTCTAGTGGTGACTGTATAATCTGTATGTAGTGAGCTCCCCCTAGTGGTGACTGTATAATCTGTATGTAGTGAGCTCCTCCTAGTGGTGACTGTATAATCTGTATGTAGTGAGCTCTTCCTAGTGGTGACTGTATAATCTGTATGTAGTGAGCTCCCACTAGTGGTGACTGTATAATCTGTATGTAGTGAGCTCCTCCTAGTTGTGACTGTATAATCTGTATGTAGTGAGCTCCTCCTAGTGGTGACTGTATAATCTGTGTGTAGTGAGCTCCTCCTAGTGGTGACTGTATAATCTGTATGTAGTGAGCTCCTCCTAGTGGTGACTGTATAATCTGTATGTAGTGAGCTCTTCCTAGTGGTGACTGTATAATCTGTATGTAGTGAGCTCCCACTAGTGGTGACTGTATAATCTGTATGTAGTGAGCTCCTCCTAGTTGTGACTGTATAATCTGTATGTAGTGAGCTCCTCCTAGTGGTGACTGTATAATCTGTGTGTAGTGAGCTCCTCCTAGTGGTGACTGTATACTCTGTATGTAGTGAGCTCCCCCTAGTGGTGACTGTATAATCTGTATGTAGTGAGCTCCCCCTAGTGGTGACTGTATAATCTGTATGTAGTGAGCTCCCCCTAGTGGTGACTGTATAATCTGTATGTAGTGAGCTCCCCCTAGTGTTGACTGTATAATCTGTATGTAGTGAGCTCCCCCTAGTGGTGACTGTATAATCTGTATGTAGTGAGCTCCCCCTAGTGGTGACTGTATAATCTGTATGTAGTGAGCTCCCACTAGTGGTGACTGTATAATCTGTATGTAGTGAGCTCCCTCTAGTGGTGACTGTATAATCTGTATGTAGTGAGTTCCCCCTAGTGGTGACTGTATAATCTGTGTGTAGTGAGCTCCCACTAGTGGTGACTGTATAATTTGTATGTAGTGAGCTCCCTCTAGTGGTGACTGTATAATCTGTATGTAGTGAGCTCCCCCTAGTGGTGACTGTATAATCTGTATGTAGTGAGCTCCTCCTAGTGGTGACTGTATAATCTGTACGTAGTGAGCTCCCCCTAGTGGTGACTGTATAATCTGTATGTAGTGAGCTCCCCCTAGTGGTGACTGTATAATCTGTGTGTAGTGAGCTCCCACTAGTGGTGACTGTATAATTTGTATGTAGTGAGCTCCCCCTAGTGGTGACTGTATAATCTGTATGTAGTGAGCTCCCTCTAGTGGTGACTGTATAATCTGTATGTAGTGAGCTCCTCCTAGTGGTGACTGTATAATCTGTATGTAGTGAGCTCCCCCTAGTGGTGACTGTATACTCTGTATGTAGTGAGCTCCCCCTAGTGGTGACTGTATAATCTGTATGTAGTGAGCTCCTCCTAGTGGTGACTGTATAATCTGTATGTAGTGAGCTCCCTCTAGTAGTGACTGTATAATCTGCATGTAGTGAGCTCCCCCTAGTGGTGACTGTATAATCTGTATGTAGTGAGCTCCCCCTAGTGGTGACTGTATAATCTGTATGTAGTGAGCTCCCCCTAGTGGTGACTGTATAATCTGTATGTAGTGAGCTCCCCCTAGTGGTGACTGTATAATCTGTATGTAGTGAGCTCCTCCTAGTGGTGACTGTATAATCTGTATGTAGTGAGCTCCCCCTAGTGGTGACTGTATAATCTGTGTGTAGTGAGCTCCCACTAGTGGTGACTGTATAATTTGTATGTAGTGAGCTCCCCCTAGTGGTGACTGTATAATCTGTATGTAGTGAGCTCCCTCTAGTGGTGACTGTATAATCTGTATGTAGTGAGCTCCTCCTAGTGGTGACTGTATAATCTGTATGTAGTGAGCTCCCCCTAGTGGTGACTGTATACTCTGTATGTAGTGAGCTCCCCCTAGTGGTGACTGTATAATCTGTATGTAGTGAGCTCCTCCTAGTGGTGACTGTATAATCTGTATGTAGTGAGCTCCCTCTAGTAGTGACTGTATAATCTGCATGTAGTGAGCTCCCCCTAGTGGTGACTGTATAATCTGTATGTAGTGAGCTCCCCCTAGTGGTGACTGTATAATCTGTATGTAGTGAGCTCCCCCTAGTGGTGACTGTATAATCTGTATGTAGTGAGCTCCCCCTAGTGGTGACTGTATAATCTGTATGTAGTGAGCTCCTCCTAGTGGTGACTGTATAATCTGTATGTAGTGAGCTCCCCCTAGTGGTGACTGTATAATCTGTATGTAGTGAGCTCCCCCTAGTGGTGACTGTATAATCTGTATGTAGTGAGCTCCCCCTAGTAGTGACTGTATAATCTGTATGTAGTGAGCTCCTCCTAGTGGTGACTGTATAATCTGTATGTAGTGAGCTCCCCCTAGTGGTGACTGTATAATCTGTATGTAGTGAGCTCCCCCTAGTGGTGACTGTATGATCTGTATGTAGTGAGCTCCTCCTAGTGGTGACTGTATAATCTGTATGTAGTGAGCTCCTCCTAGTGGTGACTGTATAATTTGTCAACATAGAAACTCACGGCCTGTTTCTTTAGTTCACACTTCCCTGTAACCCAGTCCTGCATTTGCACCGGATTCTCTTCCCATGTGGCCCCCTGGTCACTCAGGAGCAGACGTATGGGCTCCGCTCTACCTATGAGCAAATATTTTGAAAACATGATTATTCATTGGGTATCTGGCGCTGCAAAAATAAGTCTGATGTGTTTTTCAGGAAGACTCCATGGTCAGTGTCTGTCACTGCAATACCAGACTCAGCCATTGGCTATGTGTGGCGCTGTTTCTCAAATAAATTAGAACGTTTTAATGCTCCATAAAATCCAACAATCCTAAGGCTGCATTTCCATTGGACATGTCTGACATTAATGTCCTGCTCATATGTATGATCACATGTATGATGTCCTGCTGATATGTATAGTGACCAGGCCAGGTTATCGGCCATTGCACCTTAGTAATGCCATTGTACTACAAGGACAGAAGAGAGCTAGACACTGGGGGGCGCTGTACAGGGGCAGAGTAACGGCCATATTACTTGTACAGATCAGCGGCACCCGTCCACTGTCTTATATATGTCTGATCTCTTTCCTGGGGGGAGATAAGCGGCTGCAAGATGGGACAGCACTGTATGATATTGGCTGACTCCCCTCCCCCCTCTGACAACAGGAGTATACATACAAATCCAGTATATTAGATAGGGTTCACTTACTTACCCCTTACTGGGAAATAGGAGAGAGAGTATTCACTCACTAGAAAAGAGCAAAAGTAAAACGTTACAAGGATTTCTTATCTATCAGTGTATATACCGTATACAGCCACAAGAGGGCCCTGGAGAGGGGGGGGGGGCTTACTGGGTGCTGAGAGCCCCTCCCTGCCAAATACCCAAAGGTGGAAAGAGATAAACAAGCCCCAGGTGGTAAGAGGTGCAGTAATAATAACCGACACCAGAAGGGGGCGCTATGACCTCTATGGTCTGTGAAGAAGAAAACGGCCCGTTTCCCTCTATACTAGAGACACCCCCACACACCCGC
This sequence comes from Leptodactylus fuscus, assembly GCF_031893055.1. Taxonomy (NCBI): domain Eukaryota; kingdom Metazoa; phylum Chordata; class Amphibia; order Anura; family Leptodactylidae; genus Leptodactylus; species Leptodactylus fuscus. Next base: position 88,328,678 of record NC_134274.1, read on the forward strand.
TTTAGGTGCATCCCACACCCCGATTTGTCACACCTCTCTTTGTCTCACAGACAAAAAATGTGCCGGTGATTATACATATTGGATGTGCCGGTGATTATACATACTGGATGTGCCGGTGACTATACATACTGGATGTGCCGGTGACTATACATACTGGATGTGCCGGTGATTATACATACTGGATGTGCCGGTGATTATACATATTGGATGTGCCGGTGATTATACATACTGGATGTGCCGGTGACTATACATACTGGATGTGCCGGTGATTATACATACTGGATGTGCCGGTGATTATACATATTGGATGTGCCGGTGATTATACATACTGGATGTGCCGGTGACTATACATACTGGATGTGCCGGTGATTATACATACTGGATGTGCCGGTGATTATACATACTGGATGTGCCGGTGACTATACATACTGGATGTGCCGGTGATTATACATACTGGATGTGCCGGTGATTATACATACTGGATGTGCCGGTGATTATACATACTGGATGTGCCGGTGATTATACATACTGGATGTGCCGGTGACTATACATACTGGATGTGCCGGTGATTATACATACTGGATGTGCCGGTGACTATACATACTGGATGTGCCGGTGATTATACATCCTGGATGTGCCGGTGATTATACATACTGGATGTGCCGGTGATTATACATACTGGATGTGCCAGTGATTATACATACTGGATGTGCCGGTGATTATACATACTGGATGTGCCGGTGATTATACATACTGGATGTGCCGGTGATTATACATACTGGATGTGCCGGTGATTATACATACTGGATGTGCCGGTGATTATACATCCTGGATGTGCCGGTGATTATACATATTTGATGTGCCGGTGATTATATATACTGGATGTGCCGGTGATTATACATACTGGATGTGCCGGTGATTATACATACTGGATGTGCCGGTGATTATACATACTGGATGTGCCAGTGATTATACATACTGGATGTGCCGGTGATTATACATACTGGATGTGCCGGTGATTATACATACTGGATGTGCCGGTGACTATACATACTGGATGTGCCGGTGATTATACATACTGGATGTGCCGGTGATTATACATACTGAATGTGCCAGTGATTATACATACTGGATGTGCCGGTGATTATACATATTGGATGTGCCGGTGATTATACATACTGGATGTGCCGGTGATTATACATACTGGATGGGCCAGTGATTATACATACTGGATGTGCCGGTGATTATACATACTGGATGTGCCGGTGATTATACATACTGGATGTGCCGGTGATTATACATACTGGATGTGCCGGTGATTATACATACTGGATGTGCCAGTGATTATACATACTGGATGTGCCGGTGATTATACATACTGGATGTGCCGGTGATTATACATACTGGATGTGCCGGTGATTATACATACTGGATGTGCCGGTGATTATACATACTGGATGTGCCGGTGATTATACATACTGGATGTGCCGGTGATTATACATACTGGATGTGCCGGTGATTATACATATTGGATGTGCCGGTGATTATACATACTGGATGTGCCGGTGATTATACATACTGGATGTGCCGGTGATTATACATACTGGATGTGCCGGTGATTATATATACTGGATGTGCCGGTGATTATACATATTGGATGTGCCGGTGATTATACATATTGGATGTGCCGGTGATTATACATACTGTATGTGCCGGTGATTATACATACTGGATGTGCCGGTGATTATACATCCTGGATGTATCGGTGATTATATATACTGGATGTGCCGGTGATTATACATACTGGATGTGCCGGTGATTATACATACTGGATGTGCCGGTGATTATACATATTGGATGTGTGGTGATTATACATACTGGATGTGCCGGTGATTATACATACTGGATGTGCCGGTGATTATACATACTGAATGTGCCAGTGATTATACATACTGGATGTGCCGGTGATTATACATATTGGATGTGCCGGTGATTATACATACTGGATGTGCCGGTGATTATACATACTGGATGGGCCAGTGATTATACATACTGGATGTGCCGGTGATTATACATACTGGATGTGCCGGTGATTATACATACTGGATGTGCCGGTGATTATACATACTGGATGTGCCGGTGATTATACATACTGGATGTGCCAGTGATTATACATACTGGATGTGCCGGTGATTATACATACTGGATGTGCCGGTGATTATACATACTGGATGTGCCGGTGATTATACATACTGGATGTGCCGGTGATTATACATACTGGATGTGCCGGTGATTATACATACTGGATGTGCCGGTGATTATACATACTGGATGTGCCGGTGATTATACATATTGGATGTGCCGGTGATTATACATACTGGATGTGCCGGTGATTATACATACTGGATGTGCCGGTGATTATACATACTGGATGTGCCGGTGATTATATATACTGGATGTGCCGGTGATTATACATATTGGATGTGCCGGTGATTATACATATTGGATGTGCCGGTGATTATACATACTGTATGTGCCGGTGATTATACATACTGGATGTGCCGGTGATTATACATCCTGGATGTATCGGTGATTATATATACTGGATGTGCCGGTGATTATACATACTGGATGTGCCGGTGATTATACATACTGGATGTGCCGGTGATTATACATATTGGATGTGTGGTGATTATACATACTGGATGTGCCGGTGATTATACATACTGGATGTGCCGGTGATTATACATACTGGATGTGCCGGTGATTATACATACTGGATGTGCCGGTGATTATACATACTGGATGTGCCGGTGATTATACATACTGGATGTGCCGGTGATTATACATACTGGATGTGCCGGTGATTATACATATTGGATGTGCCGGTGATTATACATACTGGATGTGCCGGTGATTATACATACTGGATGTGCCGGTGATTATACATACTGGATGTGCCGGTGATTATACATACTGGATGTGCCGGTGATTATACATACTGGATGTGCCGGTGATTATACATATTGGATGTGCCGGTGATTATACATACTGGATGTGCCGGTGATTATACATACTGGATGTGCCGGTGATTATACATACTGGATGTGCCGGTGATTATATATACTGGATGTGCCGGTGATTATACATATTGGATGTGCCGGTGATTATACATATTGGATGTGCCGGTGATTATACATACTGTATGCGCCGGTGATTATACATACTGGATGTGCCGGTGATTATACATCCTGGATGTATCGGTGATTATATATACTGGATGTGCCGGTGATTATACATACTGGATGTGCCGGTGATTATACATACTGGATGTGCCGGTGATTATACATATTGGATGTGTGGTGATTATACATACTGGATGTGCCGGTGATTATACATACTGGATGTGCCGGTGATTATACATACTGGATGTGCCGGTGATTATACATACTGGATGTGCCGGTGATTATACATACTGGATGTGCCGGTGATTATACATACTGGATGTGCCGGTGATTATACATACTGGATGTGCCGGTGATTATACATACTGGATGTGCCGGTGATTATACATACTGGATGTGCCGGTGATTATACATATTGGATGTGCCGGTGATTATACATACTGTATGTGCCGGTGATTATACATACTGGATGTGCCGGTGATTATACATACTGGATGTGCCGGTGATTATATATACTGGATGTGCCGGTGATTATACATATTGGATGTGCCGGTGATTATACATATTGGATGTGCCGGTGATTATACATACTGTATGTGCCGGTGATTATACATACTGGATGTGCCGGTGATTATACATCCTGGATGTATCGGTGATTATATATACTGGATGTGCCGGTGATTATACATACTGGATGTGCCGGTGATTATACATACTGGATGTGCCGGTGATTATACATATTGGATGTGCCGGTGATTATACATACTGGATGTGCCGGTGATTATACATACTGGATGTGCCGGTGATTATACATACTGGATGTGCCGGTGATTATACATACTGGATGTGCCAGTGATTATACATACTGGATGTGCCGGTGATTATACATATTGGATGTGCCGGTGATTATACATACTGGATGTGCCGGTGATTATACATACTGAATGTGCCCGTGATTATACATACTGGATGTGCCGGTGATTATACATACTGGATGTGCCGGTGATTATATATACTGTATGTGCCGGTGATTATACTTACTGGATGTGCCGGTGATTATACACACTGGATGTGCCGTTGATTATACATACTGTATGTGCCGGTGATTATACATACTGGATGTGCCGGTGATTATACTTACTGGATGTGCCGGTGATTATACATACTGGATGTGCCGGTGATTATATATACTGGATGTGTCGGTGATTATACATATTGGATGTGCCGGTGATTATACATACTGTATGTGCCGGTGATTATACAATTATACATACTGGATGTATCGGTGATTATATATACTGTATGTGCCGGTGATTATACATATTTGATGTGCCGGTGATTATACATACTGGATGTGCCGGTGATTATACATACTGGATGTGCCGGTGATTATACATCCTGGATGTATCGGTGATTATATATACTGGATGTGCCGGTGATTATACATACTGGATGTGCCAGTGATTATACATACTGGATGTGCCGGTGATTATACATACTGGATGTGCCGGTGATTATACATATTGGATGTGCCGGTGATTATACATACTGGATGTGCCAGTGATTATACATACTGGATGTACCGGTGATTATACATACTGGATGTATCGGTGATTATATATACTGGATGTGCCGGTGATTATACATACTGGATGTGCCAGTGATTATACATACTGGATGTGCCGGTGATTATACATATTGGATGTGCCGGTGATTATACATAATGCATGTGCCGGTGATTATACATATTGGATGTGCCGGTGATTATACATACTGGATGTGCCAGTGATTATACATATTGGATGTGCCGGTGATTATACATACTGGATGTGCCGGTGATTATATATACTGGATGTGCCGGTGATTATACATACTGGATGTGCCGGTGATTATACATCCTGGATGTATCGGTGATTATATATACTGGATGTGCCGGTGATTATACATACTGGATGTGCCGGTGATTATACATACTGGATGTGCTGGTGATTATATGTATATTGGATGTGCCGGTGATTATACATACTGGATGTGCCAGTGATTATACATATTGGATGTGCCAGTGATTATACATACTGGATGTGCCAGTGATTATACATACTGGATGTGCCGGTGATTATACATGTCACGGAGCAAAGGTATACGTCTTCCTCCGGATGGTCTTTTGAATCAACAGGGACGCAAGAGGTCGGGAGACAACAGCAATTTATTGTAATCCACAAAGTTAGTAGCCGGCGGCGGTCACATCAACCGTAATAACAATAAGTCCACAGAAGTCACAATCCAATGATAGCTTTGGTTCCTTGGTCCTGTAACTAAATTCTGGCTCTCTGCAGAGCTGTGCACAGGCCGGCTAACACATACTAACTGCTAGCTATATACTATATACTAAACTGTTACACCTATACCTGGGGGTGGGAAGGGCTGAGCCACAGATCCTTCCCCCCTCACCTATGCCAAGGAGAGCAGACTCCCTGTCTACTATGGACAATGCACCATCCAACATCTTCTTGGAGACACTGATCAGATTATCTCCACCCATTGTCCTCACTGGTCCTCACTAGTTAGAGGTATTTGCATACAATGTGCTAACACACTAGACCCGAATCAGCCAACTACACACTGATGTTTACAACAGGTTAGAGAATACATTCCACATGAAATATATATTACACATTGCCTATAGTATAGACTCTAACCATCCCGTGACAACCCCTCCCCCTCTCAAAACATGTGCATGACACAATTGGCCTACACAGGTAAATTGGGGAATGCACATCAGTCTCTATAGCTCATATGTCCTCCTGCCGGGATAACCCATCCGCGTTCTGGTGTTGGTTCCCTCGGCGGTGCTGAATGGTAAAGTTGTAGGGTTGAAGGGCTGGCATCTGTCAGAAAATCCGGTGGATCCATGTTGGCTTCTCCCTGAGCTTGGCTTCGGGTCACTGCTCCCACAAAGTGGCACTGTAGATTTCCAACATCGTTGCCTAACAGAACATCGGCCGGCAGCCCGCTCATCACACCAATTGTGCATCGTTTTGGTCCATAACCATAGTCGAGTTCCACGGTAGCTTTAGGAATACGTCTTTGAGTACCCCCTGCCAACTTGATAGAAATGCCAGGACCCTCCTCTAGGGCCTCGGGTCGCACAACTCGGGGGTCCGCTACCGTTAGGAAAGCTCCCGAGTCCCGGAATCCAACAACTGTTCGGCCATCCAGTAGGACCTCCTGCAAGTGCTTCCTCTGAAGGTTTGCGGGATGTGTGGCGGAAGGCTGAATCCCATAGACCCCTGGAGGTGGAACAGATGTGTCATTCATGGAGTCATCTGGAAATGGGGCCAAACTTTCTGTCCTAGGAGTGGTTCCCAGGTAGTGAATAGGCCGGGATGCCACGGTGGCCCGTGCCCCCATGTTAACAGGGCAACTAGCTTGCAAATGTCCAGGCCGCCCGCACCCAAAACATCTGCGCTCTAGCATTCTTCCAGTAGGTCGTTGTCTAGGGACAGGGTTGTTCATAGCTGGAGGCCGATGGGCTGGGGCAGGGGTAGAGGGGGAATTGTAATCCTGAGGCCGGGCACGAAAGGTGGTTGGCTGGCTGAAGGGTGTCTGGCGGACTGTGGTAGTTTTCCGCTCCTCTGCAAACAACCTCTTCCACTGCGGCTTGATGGTCAGGCCCTCATCTGCAAGAGAAGCAGCTTGCTCAACTGTGGCTGGGTTCCGTTCCAGCACCCACTCACGGATCTCAGCGGGGCACTGGGAAAAGAACTGTTCCTTAAGTATGACTTGGAGGATCTTATCGACTGTGACAGCCTCCTCTCCTTCTAGCCAGCGCTTGCATGCTTGCTTCAACTTGTGGGCGAACATGTGGAAGGAGCTTCCCCCATTGTAAGACAAAGAGCGGAACTGAACTCGGTAGGTCTCTGGAGTGACTGCATAATACTTCTGCACCGCTCTTTTAATGGCCTCATAGTCCCGCTGATCACTAGGGTCCATGGCTCTGAGAGCTTCCGCAGCCCCATCCCGTAGGTGCCCCACCAGATACCGGACCCAATCCTTCTCTGGGACTTCCATCAGGCGGCACTGGTGTTCGAAGTCCTGAAAATATCCATCAACATCCCCAGCCGCTTCCTCAAAGGTCTTGAAGTGTTTATGGGAGACATATGGTGGTTCTCTCACTGTTGGGCTGGGGGTCGACGTTTGATTATAATTCCTCATAGTTATCTCAGCCATTCGCATTTCATGCGCCATTCTTTCCTTTTCATGCGCCATTCTCTGTTCCTCCTTCTCCGTTTCCTGAGCCCTCTGTAATGCTCTACTCCTTTGCTCTGCAGTTGCTCCTAGCCCCAGCACTGCCAACTCCTCCTCATACAAAACAACCCATCTGCTCTTTTGGGTCTGTACCTGCCACTCCTGTATCTCTCCAGTCTCCTGGGGGCAGCCCTCCTCATGGTCGCTTTGCAGGGTCATCTCCTCCAGTGCCTCGATCAGTTGATCTTTCGTTCTTCCCTGGTAACTCAGGTTTAGTTCCCGGGCCCTTACTTGTAGACTTGCCATAGTCCAGTTCCTGTATTCTGAGGTTGTGGCTCCATTAATCGCTGGGCTGCTGTAGTCCATCTCGCTGTCCGCTGTTGATCCCACTGCTGCCACCAGTTGTCACGGAGCAAAGGTATACGTCTTCCTCCGGATGGTCTTTTGAATCAACAGGGACGCAAGAGGTCGGGAGACAACAGCAATTTATTGTAATCCACAAAGTTAGTAGCCGGCGGCGGTCACATCAACCGTAATAACAATAAGTCCACAGAAGTCACAATCCAATGATAGCTTTGGTTCCTTGGTCCTGTAACTAAATTCTGGCTCTCTGCAGAGCTGTGCACAGGCCGGCTAACACATACTAACTGCTAGCTATATACTATATACTAAACTGTTACTTCCTATACCTGGGGGTGGGAAGGGCTGAGCCACAGATCCTTCCCCCCTCACCTATACCAAGGAGAGCAGACTCCCTGTCTACTATGGACAATGCACCATCCAACATCTTCTTGGAGACACTGATCAGATTATCTCCACCCATTGTCCTCACTAGTTAGAGGTATTTGCATACAATGTGCTAACACACTAGACCCGAATCAGCCAACTACACACTGATGTTTACAACAGGTTAGAGAATACATTCCACATGAAATATATATTACACATTGCCTATAGTATAGACTCTAACCATCCCGTGACAATACATATTGGATGTGCTGGTGATTATACATACTGTATGTGCCGGTGATTATACATACTGGATGTGCCGGTGATTATACATATTGGATGTGCCGGTGATTATACATACTGGATGTGCCGGTGATTATACATATTGGATGTGCCGGTGATTATACATACTGGATGTGCCAGTGATTATACATACTGTATGTGCCGGTGATTATACATACTGGATGTGCCGGTGATTATACATATTGGATGTGCCGGTGATTATACATACTGGATGTGCCGGTGATTATACATACTGGATGTGCCGGTGATTATACATACTGGATGTGCCGGTGATTATACATACTGGATGTGCCAGTGATTATACATACTGGATGTGCCGGTGATTATACATATTGGATGTGCCGGTGATTATACATATTTGATGTGCCGGTGATTATACATACTGGATGTGCCGGTGATTATACATATTGGATGTGCCGGTGATTATACATATTGGATGTGCCGGTGATTATACATACTGGATGTGCCGGTGATTATACATACTGGATGTGCCGGTGATTATACATCCTGGATGTATCGGTGATTTTATATACTGGATGTGCCGGTGACTATACATACTGGATGTGCCAGTGATTATACATACTGGATGTGCCGGTGATTATACATATTGGATGTGCCGGTGATTATACATACTGGATGTGCCGGTGATTATACATACTGGATGTGCCGGTGATTATACATACTGGATGTGCCGGTGATTATACATACTGGATGTGCCAGTGATTATACATACTGGATGTGCCAGTGATTATACATACTGGATGTGCCGGTGATTATACATCCTGGATGTATCGGTGATTATATATACTGGATGTGCCGGTGATTATACATACTGGATGTGCCGGTGATTATACATACTGGATGTGCCGTTGATTATACATATTGGATGTGCCGGTGATTATACATACTGTATGTGCCGGTGATTATACATACTGGATGTGCCGGTGATTATACATACTGGATGTGCCGGTGATTATACATACTGGATGTGCCGGTGATTATACATACTGGATGTGCCGGTGATTATACATACTGGATGTGCCGGTGATTATACATACTGGATGTGCCGGTGATTATACATATTGGATGTGCCGGTGATTATACATACTATATGTGCCGGTGATTATACATACTGGATGTGCCGGTGATTATACATATTGGATGTGCCGGTGATTATACATACTGTATGTGCCGGTGATTATACATACTGGATGTGCCGGTGATTATACATACTGTATGTGCCGGTGATTATACATACTGGATGTGCCGGTGATTATACATATTGGATGTGCCGGTGATTATACATCCTGGATGTATCGGTGATTATATATACTGGATGTGCCCGTGATTATACATACTGGATGTGCCGGTGATTATACATACTGGATGTGCCTGTGATTATACATATTGGATGTGCTGGTGATTATACATACTGGATGTGCCGGTGATTATACATCCTGGATGTATCGGTGATTATATATACTGGATGTGCCGGTGATTATACATATTGGATGTGTCGGTGATTATACATACTGGATGTGCCGGTGATTATACATATTGGATGTGCCGGTGATTATACATACTGGATGTGCCGGTGATTATACATACTGTATGTGCCGGTGATTATACATACTGGATGTGCCGGTGATTATACATACTGGATATGCCGGTGATTATATATACTGGATGTGCCGGTGATTATACATACTGGATGTGCCGGTGATTATACATACTGGATGTGCCGGTGATTATACATACTGGATGTGCCGGTGATTATACATATTGGATGTGCTGGTGATTATACATACTGGATGTGCCGGTGATTATACATACTGGATGTGCCGGTGATTATACATACTGGATGTGCCGGTGATTATATATACTGGATGTGCCGGTGATTATACATACTGGATGTGCCGGTGATTATACATACTGGATGTGCCGGTGATTATATATACTGGATGTGCCGGTGATTATACATATTGGATGTGCCGGTGATTATACATATTGGATGTGCCGGTGATTATACATACTGTATGTGCCGGTGATTATACATACTGGATGTGCCGGTGATTATACATCCTGGATGTATCGGTGATTATATATACTGGATGTGCCGGTGATTATACATACTGGATGTGCCGGTGATTATACATACTGGATGTGCCGGTGATTATACATATTGGATGTGCCGATGATTATACATACTGGATGTGCCGGTGATTATACATACTGGATGTGCCGGTGATTATACATACTGGATGTGCCGTTGATTATACATACTGGATGTGCCAGTGATTATACATACTGGATGTGCCGGTGATTATACATATTGAATGTGCCGGTGATTATACATACTGGATGTGCCGGTGATTATACATACTGGATGTGCCGGTGATTATACATATTGGATGTGCCCGTGATTATACATACTGGATGTGCCGGTGATTATACATACTGGATGTGCCGGTGATTATACATACTGTATGTGCCGGTGATTATACATACTGGATGTGCCGGTGATTATACTTACTGGATGTGCCGGTGATTATACATACTGGATGTGCCGGTGATTATATATACTGGATGTGTCGGTGATTATACATATTGGATGTGCCGGTGATTATACACACTGTATGTGCCGGTGATTATACATACTGGATGTATCGGTGATTATATATACTGTATGTGCCGGTGATTATACATATTTGATGTGCCGGTGATTATACATACTGGATGTGCCGGTGATTATACATACTGGATGTGCCGGTGATTATACATACTGGATGTGCCGGTGATTATACATCCTGGATGTATCGGTGATTATATATACTGGATGTGCCGGTGATTATACATATTGGATGTGCCGGTGATTATACATACTGGATGTGCCGGTGATTATACATACTGGATGTGCCGGTGATTATACATATTGGATGTGCCGGTGATTATACATACTGGATGTGCCAGTGATTATACATACTGGATGTGCCGGTGATTATACATATTGGATGTGCCGGTGATTATACATAATGGATGTGCCGGTGATTATACATATTGGATGTGCCGGTGATTATACATACTGGATGTGCCAGTGATTATACATACTGGATGTGCCGGTGATTATACATACTGGATGTGCCGGTAATTATACATACTGGATGTGCCAGTGATTATACATACTGGATGTATCGGTGATTATATATACTGGATGTGCCGGTGATTATACATACTGGATGTGCCAGTGATTATACATACTGGATGTGCCGGTGATTATACATATTGGATGTGCCGGTGATTATACATAATGGATGTGCCGGTGATTATACATATTGGATGTGCCGGTGATTATACATACTGGATGTGCCAGTGATTATACATACTGGATGTGCCGGTGATTATACATCCTGGATGTATCGGTGATTATATATACTGGATGTGCCGGTGATTATACATACTGGATGTGCCGGTGATTATACATACTGGATGTGCCGGTGATTATACATACTGGATGTGCCGGTGATTATACATACTGAATGTGCCAGTGATTATACATACTGGATGTGCCGGTGATTATACATACTGGATGTGCCAGTGATTATACATACTGGATGTGCCGGTGATTATACATACTGGATGTGCCGGTGATTATACATACTGGATGTGCCGGTGATTATACATACTGGATGTGCCGGTGATTATACATACTGGATGTGCCAGTGATTATACATACTGGATGTGCCGGTGATTATACATATTGGATGTGCCGGTGATTATACATACTGGATGTGCCAGTGATTATACATACTGTATGTGCCGGTGATTATACATACTGGATGTGCCGGTGATTATACATATTGGATGTGCCGGTGATTATACATACTGGATGTGCCGGTGATTATACATACTGGATGTGCCAGTGATTATACATACTGGATGTGCCGGTGATTATACATACTGGATGTGCCGATGATTATACATACTGGATGTGCCGGTGATTATACATACTGGATGTGCCGGTGATTATACATATTGGATGTGCCGGTGATTATACATACTGGATGTGCCGGTGATTATACATATTGGATGTGCCGGTGATTATACATACTGTATGTGCCGGTGATTATACATACTGGATGTGCCGGTGATTATACATACTGGATGTGCCGGTGATTATATATACTGGATGTGCCGGTGATTATACATATTGGATGTGCCGGTGATTATACATACTGGATGTGCCGGTGATTATATATACTGGATGTGCCGGTGATTATACATCCTGGATGTATCGGTGATTATATATACTGGATGTGCCGGTGATTATATATACTGGATGTGCCGGTGATTATACATCCTGGATGTATCGGTGATTATACATACTGGATGTGCCGGTGATTATACATACTGGATGTGCCGGTGATTATACATCCTGGATGTATCGGTGATTATACATACTGGATGTGGCGGTGATTATACATATTGGATGTGTCGGTGATTATATATACTGGATGTGCCGGTGATTATACATACTGGATGTGCCGGTGATTATACATATTGGATGTGCCGGTGATTATACATACTGGATGTGCCGGTGATTATACATACTGGATGTGCCGGTGATTATACATACTGGATGTGCCAGTGATTATACATACTGGATGTGCCGGTGATTATACATATTGGATGTGCCGGTGATTATACATACTGGATGTGCCGGTGATTATACATACTGGATGTGCCAGTGATTATACATACTGTATGTGCCGGTGATTATACATACTGGATGTATCGGTGATTATATATACTGTATGTGCCGGTGATTATACATATTTGATGTGCCAGTGATTATACATACTGGATGTGCCGGTGATTATACATACTGGATGTGCCGGTGATTATACATCCTGGATGTATCGGTGATTATATATACTGGATGTGCCGGTGATTATACATACTGGATGTGCCAGTGATTATACATACTGGATGTGCCGGTGATTATACATACTGGATGTGCCGGTGATTATACATATTGGATGTGCCGGTGATTATACATACTGGATGTGCCAGTGATTATACATACTGGATGTGCCGGTGATTATACATACTGGATGTATCGGTGATTATATATACTGGATGTGCCGGTGATTATACATACTGGATGTGCCGGTGATTATACATATTGGATGTGCCGGTGATTATACATCCTGGATGTATCGGTGATTATATATACTGGATGTGCCAGTGATTATACATACTGGATGTGCCTGTGATTATACATATTGGATGTGCCGGTGATTATATATACTGGATGTGCCGGTGATTATACATACTGGATGTGTCGGTGATTATACATATTGGATGTGCCGGTGATTATACATACTGGATGTGCCGGTGATTATACATACTGGATGTGCCAGTGATTATGCATACTGGATGTGCCGGTGATTGTACATATTGGATGTGCCGGTGATTATACATACTGGATGTGCCGGTGATTATACATATTGGATGTGCCGGTGATTATACATACTGGATGTGCCAGTGATTATACATACTGGATGTGCCGGTGATTATACATCCTGGATGTATCGGTGATTATATATACTGGATGTGCCGGTGATTATACATACTGGATGTGCCGGTGATTATACATACTGGATGTGCCGGTGATTATACATACTGGATGTGCCGGTGATTATACATACTGGATGTGCCGGTGATTATACATATTGGATGTGCCGGTGATTATACATACTGGATGTGCCGGTGATTATACATATTGGATGTGCCGGTGATTATACATACTGGATGTGCCGGTGATTATACATACTGGATGTGCCGGTGATTATACATACTGGATGTGCCGGTGATTATACATACTGGATGTGCCGGTGATTATACATACTGGATGTGCCAGTGATTATACATACTGGATGTGCCGGTGATTATTCATACTGGATGTGCCGGTGACTATACATACTGGATGTGCCAGTGATTATACATACTGGATGTGCCGGTGATTATACATACTGGATGTATCGGTGATTATATATACTGGATGTGCCAGTGATTATACATATTGGATGTGCCGGTGATTATACATATTGGATGTGCCGGTGATTATACATACTGTATGTGCCGGTGATTATACATACTGGATGTGCCGGTGATTATACATCCTGGATGTATCGGTGATTATATATACTGGATGTGCCGGTGATTATACATACTGGATGTGCCGGTGATTATACATACTGGATGTGCCGGTGATTATACATATTGGATGTGCCGGTGATTATACATACTGGATGTGCCGGTGATTATACATACTGGATGTGCCGGTGATTATACATACTGGATGTGCCGGTGATTATACATACTGGATGTGCCGGTGATTATACATACTGGATGTGCCGGTGATTATACATACTGGATGTGCCGGTGATTATACATACTGGATGTGCCAGTGATTATACATACTGGATGTGCCGGTGATTATACATACTGGATGTGCCGGTGATTATACATACTGGATGTGCCGGTGATTATACATACTGGATGTGCCGGTGATTATACATATTGGATGTGCCGGTGATTATACATACTGTATGTGCCGGTGATTATACATACTGGATGTGCCGGTGATTATACATACTGGATGTGCCGGTGATTATATATACTGGATGTGCCGGTGATTATACATATTGGATGTGCCGGTGATTATACATATTGGATGTGCCGGTGATTATACATACTGTATGTGCCGGTGATTATACATACTGGATGTGCCGGTGATTATACATCCTGGATGTATCGGTGATTATATATACTGGATGTGCCGGTGATTATACATACTGGATGTGCCGGTGATTATACATACTGGATGTGCCGGTGATTATACATATTGGATGTGCCGGTGATTATACATACTGGATGTGCCGGTGATTATACATACTGGATGTGCCGGTGATTATACATACTGGATGTGCCGTTGATTATACATACTGGATGTGCCAGTGATTATACATACTGGATGTGCCGGTGATTATACATATTGGATGTGCCGGTGATTATACATACTGGATGTGCCGGTGATTATACATACTGGATGTGCCGGTGATTATACATATTGGATGTGCCGGTGATTATACATACTGAATGTGCCCGTGATTATACATACTGGATGTGCCGGTGATTATACATACTGGATGTGCCGGTGATTATATATACTGTATGTGCCGGTGATTATACTTACTGGATGTGCCGGTGATTATACATACTGGATGTGCCGGTGATTATACATACTGTATGTGCCGGTGATTATACATACTGGATGTGCCGGTGATTATACTTACTGGATGTGCCGGTGATTATACATACTGGATGTGCCGGTGATTATATATACTGGATGTGTCGGTGATTATACATATTGGATGTGCCGGTGATTATACACACTGTATGTGCCGGTGATTATACATACTGGATGTATCGGTGATTATATATACTGTATGTGCCGGTGATTATACATATTTGATGTGCCGGTGATTATACATACTGGATGTGCCGGTGATTATACATACTGGATGTGCCGGTGATTATACATACTGGATGTGCCGGTGATTATACATCCTGGATGTATCAGTGATTATATATACTGGATGTGCCGGTGATTATACATATTGGATGTGCCGGTGATTATACATACTGGATGTGCCGGTGATTATACATACTGGATGTGCCGGTGATTATACATATTGGATGTGCCGGTGATTATACATACTGGATGTGCCAGTGATTATACATACTGGATGTGCCGGTGATTATACATATTGGATGTGCCGGTGATTATACATAATGGATGTGCCGGTGATTATACATATTGGATGTGCCGGTGATTATACATACTGGATGTGCCAGTGATTATACATACTGGATGTGCCGGTGATTATACATACTGGATGTGCCGGTGATTATACATACTGGATGTGCCAGTGATTATACATACTGGATGTATCGGTGATTATATATACTGGATGTGCCGGTGATTATACATACTGGATGTGCCAGTGATTATACATACTGGATGTGCCGGTGATTATACATATTGGATGTGCCGGTGATTATACATAATGGATGTGCCGGTGATTATACATATTGGATGTGCCGGTGATTATACATACTGGATGTGCCAGTGATTATACATACTGGATGTGCCGGTGATTATACATCCTGGATGTATCGGTGATTATATATACTGGATGTGCCGGTGATTATACATACTGGATGTGCCGGTGATTATACATACTGGATGTGCCGGTGATTATACATACTGGATGTGCCGGTGATTATACATACTGAATGTGCCAGTGATTATACATACTGGATGTGCCGGTGATTATACATACTGGATGTGCCAGTGATTATACATACTGGATGTGCCGGTGATTATACATACTGGATGTGCCGGTGATTATACATACTGGATGTGCCGGTGATTATACATACTGGATGTGCCGGTGATTATACATACTGGATGTGCCAGTGATTATACATACTGGATGTGCCGGTGATTATACATATTGGATGTGCCGGTGATTATACATACTGGATGTGCCAGTGATTATACATACTGTATGTGCCGGTGATTATACATACTGGATGTGCCGGTGATTATACATATTGGATGTGCCGGTGATTATACATACTGGATGTGCCGGTGATTATACATACTGGATGTGCCAGTGATTATACATACTGGATGTGCCGGTGATTATACATACTGGATGTGCCGATGATTATACATACTGGATGTGCCGGTGATTATACATACTGGATGTGCCGGTGATTATACATATTGGATGTGCCGGTGATTATACATACTGTATGTGCCGGTGATTATACATACTGGATGTGCCGGTGATTATACATACTGGATGTGCCGGTGATTATATATACTGGATGTGCCGGTGATTATACATATTGGATGTGCCGGTGATTATACATACTGGATGTGCCGGTGATTATATATACTGGATGTGCCGGTGATTATACATCCTGGATGTATCGGTGATTATATATACTGGATGTGCCGGTGATTATATATACTGGATGTGCCGGTGATTATACATCCTGGATGTATCGGTGATTATACATACTGGATGTGCCGGTGATTATACATACTGGATGTGCCGGTGATTATACATCCTGGATGTATCGGTGATTATATATACTGGATGTGCCGGTGATTATACATACTGGATGTGCCGGTGATTATACATACTGGATGTGCCGGTGATTATACATATTGGATGTGCCGGTGATTATACATACTGGATGTGCCGGTGATTATACATACTGGATGTGCCGGTGATTATACATACTGGATGTGCCAGTGATTATACATACTGGATGTGCCGGTGATTATACATATTGGATGTGCCGGTGATTATACATACTGGATGTGCCGGTGATTATACATACTGGATGTGCCGGTGATTATACATATTGGATGTGCCGGTGATTATACATACTGAATGTGCCCGTGATTATACATACTGGATGTGCCGGTGATTATACATACTGGATGTGCCGGTGATTATATATACTGTATGTGCCGGTGATTATACATATTTGATGTGCCGGTGATTATACATACTGGATGTGCCGGTGATTATACATACTGGATGTGCCGGTGATTATACATCCTGGATGTATCGGTGATTATACATACTGGATGTGCCGGTGATCATACATCCTGGATGTATCGGTGATTATGCATACTGGATGTATCGGTGATTATATATACTGGATGTGCCTGTGATTATACATATTGGATGTGCCGGTGATTATACATATTGGATGTGCCGGTGATTATACATACTGGATGTGCCGGTGATTATATATACTGGATGTGCCGGTGATTATACATACTGGATGTGTCGGTGATTATACATATTGGATGTGCCGGTGATTATACATACTGGATGTGCCGGTGATTATACATACTGGATGTGCCAGTGATTATACATACTGGATGTGCCGGTGATTGTACATATTGGATGTGCCGGTGATTATACATACTGGATGTGCCGGTGATTATACATATTGGATGTGCCGGTGATTATACATACTGGATGTGCCACTGATTATACATACTGGATGTGCCGGTGATTATACATCCTGGATGTATCGGTGATTATATATACTGGATGTGCCGGTGATTATACATACTGGATGTGCCGGTGATTATACATACTGGATGTGCCGGTGATTATACATATTGGATGTGCCGGTGATTATACATACTGGATGTGCCGGTGATTATACATACTGTATGTGCCGGTGATTATACATACTGGATGTGCCGGTGATTATACATATTGGATGTGCCGGTGATTATACATACTGGATGTGCCGGTGATTATACATACTGGATGTGCCGGTGATTATACATACTGGATGTGCCGGTGATTATACATACTGGATGTGCCGGTGATTATACATACTGGATGTGCCAGTGATTATACATACTGGATGTGCTGGTGATTATACATACTGGATGTGCCGGTGACTATACATACTGGATGTGCCGGTGATTATACATACTGGATGTATCGGTGATTATATATACTGGATGTGCCGGTGATTATACATATTGGATGTGCCGGTGATTATACATACTGGATGTGCCGGTGATTATACATACTGGATGTGCCGGTGATTATACATACTGGATGTGCCGGTGATTATACATATTGGATGTGTCGGTGATTATATTTATATTGGATGTGTCGGTGATTATACATACTGGATGTGCCGGTGATTATACATACTGGATGTGGCGGTGATTATACATATTGGATGTGTCGGTGATTATATATACTGGATGTGTCGGTGATTATACATACTGGATGTGCCGGTGATTATACATACTGGATGTGCCGGTGATTATACATACTGGATGTGCCGGTGATTATACATACTGGATGTGCTGGTGATTATATATACTGGATGTGCCGGTGATTATACATACTGGATGTGCTGGTGATTATATGTATATTGGATGTGCCGGTGATTATACATACTGGATGTGCTGGTGATTATATGTATATTGGATGTGCCGGTGATTATACATACTGGATGTGCTGGTGATTATATGTATATTGGATGTGCCGGTGATTATACATACTGGATGTGCTGGTGATTATACATATTGGATGTGCCGGTGATTATACATACTGGATGTGCCGGTGATTATACATACTGGATGTGCCGGTGATTATACATACTGGATGTGCCGGTGATTATACATACTGGATGTGCCGGTGATTATATATACTGGATGTGCCGGTGATTATACATATTGGATGTGCCGGTGATTATACATATTGGATGTGCCGGTGATTATACATACTGTATGTGCCGGTGATTATACATACTGGATGTGCCGGTGATTATACATCCTGGATGTATCGGTGATTATATATACTGGATGTGCCGGTGATTATACATACTGGATGTGCCGGTGATTATACATACTGGATGTGCCGGTGATTATACATATTGGATGTGTGGTGATTATACATACTGGATGTGCCGGTGATTATACATACTGGATGTGCCGGTGATTATACATACTGGATGTGCCGGTGATTATACATACTGGATGTGCCGGTGATTATACATACTGGATGTGCCGGTGATTATACATACTGGATGTGCCGGTGATTATACATACTGGATGTGCCGGTGATTATACATATTGGATGTGCCGGTGATTATACATACTGGATGTGCCGGTGATTATACATACTGGATGTGCCGGTGATTATACATACTGGATGTGCCGGTGATTATACATACTGGATGTGCCGGTGATTATACATACTGGATGTGCCGGTGATTATACATATTGGATGTGCCGGTGATTATACATACTGGATGTGCCGGTGATTATACATACTGGATGTGCCGGTGATTATACATACTGGATGTGCCGGTGATTATATATACTGGATGTGCCGGTGATTATACATATTGGATGTGCCGGTGATTATACATATTGGATGTGCCGGTGATTATACATACTGTATGCGCCGGTGATTATACATACTGGATGTGCCGGTGATTATACATCCTGGATGTATCGGTGATTATATATACTGGATGTGCCGGTGATTATACATACTGGATGTGCCGGTGATTATACATACTGGATGTGCCGGTGATTATACATATTGGATGTGTGGTGATTATACATACTGGATGTGCCGGTGATTATACATACTGGATGTGCCGGTGATTATACATACTGGATGTGCCGGTGATTATACATACTGGATGTGCCGGTGATTATACATACTGGATGTGCCGGTGATTATACATACTGGATGTGCCGGTGATTATACATACTGGATGTGCCGGTGATTATACATACTGGATGTGCCGGTGATTATACATACTGGATGTGCCGGTGATTATACATATTGGATGTGCCGGTGATTATACATACTGTATGTGCCGGTGATTATACATACTGGATGTGCCGGTGATTATACATACTGGATGTGCCGGTGATTATATATACTGGATGTGCCGGTGATTATACATATTGGATGTGCCGGTGATTATACATATTGGATGTGCCGGTGATTATACATACTGTATGTGCCGGTGATTATACATACTGGATGTGCCGGTGATTATACATCCTGGATGTATCGGTGATTATATATACTGGATGTGCCGGTGATTATACATACTGGATGTGCCGGTGATTATACATACTGGATGTGCCGGTGATTATACATATTGGATGTGCCGGTGATTATACATACTGGATGTGCCGGTGATTATACATACTGGATGTGCCGGTGATTATACATACTGGATGTGCCGGTGATTATACATACTGGATGTGCCAGTGATTATACATACTGGATGTGCCGGTGATTATACATATTGGATGTGCCGGTGATTATACATACTGGATGTGCCGGTGATTATACATACTGAATGTGCCCGTGATTATACATACTGGATGTGCCGGTGATTATACATACTGGATGTGCCGGTGATTATATATACTGTATGTGCCGGTGATTATACTTACTGGATGTGCCGGTGATTATACATACTGTATGTGCCGGTGATTATACAATTATACATACTGGATGTGCCGTTGATTATACATACTGTATGTGCCGGTGATTATACATACTGGATGTGCCGGTGATTATACTTACTGGATGTGCCGGTGATTATACATACTGGATGTGCCGGTGATTATATATACTGGATGTGTCGGTGATTATACATATTGGATGTGCCGGTGATTATACATACTGTATGTGCCGGTGATTATACAATTATACATACTGGATGTATCGGTGATTATATATACTGTATGTGCCGGTGATTATACATATTTGATGTGCCGGTGATTATACATACTGGATGTGCCGGTGATTATACATACTGGATGTGCCGGTGATTATACATCCTGGATGTATCGGTGATTATATATACTGGATGTGCCGGTGATTATACATACTGGATGTGCCAGTGATTATACATACTGGATGTGCCGGTGATTATACATACTGGATGTGCCGGTGATTATACATATTGGATGTGCCGGTGATTATACATACTGGATGTGCCAGTGATTATACATACTGGATGTACCGGTGATTATACATACTGGATGTATCGGTGATTATATATACTGGATGTGCCGGTGATTATACATACTGGATGTGCCAGTGATTATACATACTGGATGTGCCGGTGATTATACATATTGGATGTGCCGGTGATTATACATAATGCATGTGCCGGTGATTATACATATTGGATGTGCCGGTGATTATACATACTGGATGTGCCAGTGATTATACATATTGGATGTGCCGGTGATTATACATACTGGATGTGCCGGTGATTATATATACTGGATGTGCCGGTGATTATACATACTGGATGTGCCGGTGATTATACATCCTGGATGTATCGGTGATTATATATACTGGATGTGCCGGTGATTATACATACTGGATGTGCCGGTGATTATACATACTGGATGTGCTGGTGATTATATGTATATTGGATGTGCCGGTGATTATACATACTGGATGTGCCAGTGATTATACATATTGGATGTGCCAGTGATTATACATACTGGATGTGCCAGTGATTATACATACTGGATGTGCCGGTGATTATACATGTCACGGAGCAAAGGTATACGTCTTCCTCCGGATGGTCTTTTGAATCAACAGGGACGCAAGAGGTCGGGAGACAACAGCAATTTATTGTAATCCACAAAGTTAGTAGCCGGCGGCGGTCACATCAACCGTAATAACAATAAGTCCACAGAAGTCACAATCCAATGATAGCTTTGGTTCCTTGGTCCTGTAACTAAATTCTGGCTCTCTGCAGAGCTGTGCACAGGCCGGCTAACACATACTAACTGCTAGCTATATACTATATACTAAACTGTTACACCTATACCTGGGGGTGGGAAGGGCTGAGCCACAGATCCTTCCCCCCTCACCTATGCCAAGGAGAGCAGACTCCCTGTCTACTATGGACAATGCACCATCCAACATCTTCTTGGAGACACTGATCAGATTATCTCCACCCATTGTCCTCACTGGTTAGAGGTATTTGCATACAATGTGCTAACACACTAGACCCGAATCAGCCAACTACACATTGATGTATATAACAGGTTAGAGAATACATTCCACATGAAATATATATTACACATTGCCTATAGTATAGACTCTAACCATCCCGTGACAATACATATTGGATGTGCTGGTGATTATACATACTGTATGTGCCGGTGATTATACATACTGGATGTGCCGGTGATTATACATACTGGATGTGCCGGTGATTATACATATTGGATGTGCCGGTGATTATACATACTGGATGTGCCGGTGATTATACATATTGGATGTGCCGGTGATTATACATACTGGATGTGCCAGTGATTATACATACTGTATGTGCCGGTGATTATACATACTGGATGTGCCGGTGATTATACATATTGGATGTGCCGGTGATTATACATACTGGATGTGCCGGTGATTATACATACTGGATGTGCCGGTGATTATACATACTGGATGTGCCGGTGATTATACATACTGGATGTGCCAGTGATTATACATACTGGATGTGCCGGTGATTATACATATTGGATGTGCCGGTGATTATACATATTTGATGTGCCGGTGATTATACATACTGGATGTGCCGGTGATTATACATATTGGATGTGCCGGTGATTATACATATTGGATGTGCCGGTGATTATACATACTGGATGTGCCGGTGATTATACATACTGGATGTGCCGGTGATTATACATCCTGGATGTATCGGTGATTTTATATACTGGATGTGCCGGTGACTATACATACTGGATGTGCCAGTGATTATACATACTGGATGTGCCGGTGATTATACATATTGGATGTGCCGGTGATTATACATACTGGATGTGCCGGTGATTATACATACTGGATGTGCCGGTGATTATACATACTGGATGTGCCGGTGATTATACATACTGGATGTGCCAGTGATTATACATACTGGATGTGCCAGTGATTATACATACTGGATGTGCCGGTGATTATACATCCTGGATGTATCGGTGATTATATATACTGGATGTGCCGGTGATTATACATACTGGATGTGCCGGTGATTATACATACTGGATGTGCCGTTGATTATACATATTGGATGTGCCGGTGATTATACATACTGTATGTGCCGGTGATTATACATACTGGATGTGCCGGTGATTATACATACTGGATGTTCCGGTGATTATACATACTGGATGTGCCGGTGATTATACATACTGGATGTGCCGGTGATTATACATATTGGATGTGCCGGTGATTATACATACTGTATGTGCCGGTGATTATACATACTGGATGTGCCGGTGATTATACATATTGGATGTGCCGGTGATTATACATACTGTATGTGCCGGTGATTATACATACTGGATGTGCCGGTGATTATACATACTGTATGTGCCGGTGATTATACATACTGGATGTGCCGGTGATTATACATATTGGATGTGCCGGTGATTATACATCCTGGATGTATCGGTGATTATATATACTGGATGTGCCCGTGATTATACATACTGGATGTGCCGGTGATTATACATACTGGATGTGCCTGTGATTATACATATTGGATGTGCTGGTGATTAAACATACTGGATGTGCCGGTGATTATACATCCTGGATGTATCGGTGATTATATATACTGGATGTGCCGGTGATTATACATATTGGATGTGTCGGTGATTATACATACTGGATGTGCCGGTGATTATACATATTGGATGTGCCGGTGATTATACATACTGGATGTGCCGGTGATTATACATACTGTATGTGCCGGTGATTATACATACTGGATGTGCCGGTGATTATACATACTGGATATGCCGGTGATTATATATACTGGATGTGCCGGTGATTATACATACTGGATGTGCCGGTGATTATACATACTGGATGTGCCGGTGATTATACATACTGGATGTGCCGGTGATTATACATATTGGATGTGCTGGTGATTATACATACTGGATGTGCCGGTGATTATACATACTGGATGTGCCGGTGATTATACATACTGGATGTGCCGGTGATTATATATACTGGATGTGCCGGTGATTATACATACTGGATGTGCCGGTGATTATACATACTGGATGTGCCGGTGATTATACATATTGGATGTGCCGGTGATTATACATACTGGATGTGCCGGTGATTATACATACTGGATGTGCCGGTGATTATACATACTGGATGTGCCGGTGATTATACATACTGGATGTGCCGGTGATTATACATACTGGATGTGCCGGTGATTATACATACTGGATGTGCCGGTGATTATACATACTGGATGTGCCGGTGATTATACATACTGGATGTGCCGGTGATTATACATATTGGATGTGCCGGTGATTATACATACTGTATGTGCCGGTGATTATACATACTGGATGTGCCGGTGATTATACATACTGGATGTGCCGGTGATTATATATACTGGATGTGCCGGTGATTATACATATTGGATGTGCCGGTGATTATACATATTGGATGTGCCGGTGATTATACATACTGTATGTGCCGGTGATTATACATACTGGATGTGCCGGTGATTATACATCCTGGATGTATCGGTGATTATATATACTGGATGTGCCGGTGATTATACATACTGGATGTGCCGGTGATTATACATACTGGATGTGCCGGTGATTATACATATTGGATGTGCCGATGATTATACATACTGGATGTGCCGGTGATTATACATACTGGATGTGCCGGTGATTATACATACTGGATGTGCCGTTGATTATACATACTGGATGTGCCAGTGATTATACATACTGGATGTGCCGGTGATTATACATATTGAATGTGCCGGTGATTATACATACTGGATGTGCCGGTGATTATACATACTGGATGTGCCGGTGATTATACATATTGGATGTGCCCGTGATTATACATACTGAATGTGCCCGTGATTATACATACTGGATGTGCCGGTGATTATATATACTGTATGTGCCGGTGATTATACTTACTGGATGTGCCGGTGATTATACATACTGGATGTGCCGGTGATTATACATACTGTATGTGCCGGTGATTATACATACTGGATGTGCCGGTGATTATACTTACTGGATGTGCCGGTGATTATACATACTGGATGTGCCGGTGATTATATATACTGGATGTGTCGGTGATTATACATATTGGATGTGCCGGTGATTATACACACTGTATGTGCCGGTGATTATACATACTGGATGTATCGGTGATTATATATACTGTATGTGCCGGTGATTATACATATTTGATGTGCCGGTGATTATACATACTGGATGTGCCGGTGATTATACATACTGGATGTGCCGGTGATTATACATACTGGATGTGCCGGTGATTATACATCCTGGATGTATCGGTGATTATATATACTGGATGTGCCGGTGATTATACATATTGGATGTGCCGGTGATTATACATACTGGATGTGCCGGTGATTATACATACTGGATGTGCCGGTGATTATACATATTGGATGTGCCGGTGATTATACATACTGGATGTGCCAGTGATTATACATACTGGATGTGCCGGTGATTATACATATTGGATGTGCCGGTGATTATACATAATGGATGTGCCGGTGATTATACATATTGGATGTGCCGGTGATTATACATACTGGATGTGCCAGTGATTATACATACTGGATGTGCCGGTGATTATACATACTGGATGTGCCGGTGATTATACATACTGGATGTGCCAGTGATTATACATACTGGATGTATCGGTGATTATATATACTGGATGTGCCGGTGATTATACATACTGGATGTGCCAGTGATTATACATACTGGATGTGCCGGTGATTATACATACTGGATGTGCCGGTGATTATACATACTGGATGTGCCGGTGATTATACATACTGGATGTGCCGGTGATTATACATACTGAATGTGCCAGTGATTATACATACTGGATGTGCCGGTGATTATACATACTGGATGTGCCAGTGATTATACATACTGGATGTGCCGGTGATTATACATACTGGATGTGCCGGTGATTATACATACTGGATGTGCCGGTGATTATACATACTGGATGTGCCGGTGATTATACATACTGGATGTGCCAGTGATTATACATACTGGATGTGCCGGTGATTATACATATTGGATGTGCCGGTGATTATACATACTGGATGTGCCAGTGATTATACATACTGTATGTGCCGGTGATTATACATACTGGATGTGCCGGTGATTATACATATTGGATGTGCCGGTGATTATACATACTGGATGTGCCGGTGATTATACATACTGGATGTGCCAGTGATTATACATACTGGATGTGCCGGTGATTATACATACTGGATGTGCCGATGATTATACATACTGGATGTGCCGGTGATTATACATACTGGATGTGCCGGTGATTATACATATTGGATGTGCCGGTGATTATACATACTGGATGTGCCGGTGATTATACATATTGGATGTGCCGGTGATTATACATACTGTATGTGCCGGTGATTATACATACTGGATGTGCCGGTGATTATACATACTGGATGTGCCGGTGATTATATATACTGGATGTGCCGGTGATTATACATATTGGATGTGCCGGTGATTATACATACTGGATGTGCCGGTGATTATATATACTGGATGTGCCGGTGATTATACATCCTGGATGTATCGGTGATTATATATACTGGATGTGCCGGTGATTATATATACTGGATGTGCCGGTGATTATACATCCTGGATGTATCGGTGATTATACATACTGGATGTGCCGGTGATTATACATACTGGATGTGCCGGTGATTATACATCCTGGATGTATCGGTGATTATATATACTGGATGTGCCGGTGATTATACATACTGGATGTGCCGGTGATTATACATACTGGATGTGCCGGTGATTATACATATTGGATGTGCCGGTGATTATACATACTGGATGTGCCGGTGATTATACATACTGGATGTGCCGGTGATTATACATACTGGATGTGCCAGTGATTATACATACTGGATGTGCCGGTGATTATACATATTGGATGTGCCGGTGATTATACATACTGGATGTGCCGGTGATTATACATACTGGATGTGCCGGTGATTATACATATTGGATGTGCCGGTGATTATATATACTGGATGTGCCGGTGATTATACATACTGGATGTGCCAGTGATTATACATACTGTATGTGCCGGTGATTATACATACTGGATGTATCGGTGATTATATATACTGTATGTGCCGGTGATTATACATATTTGATGTGCCAGTGATTATACATACTGGATGTGCCGGTGATTATACATACTGGATGTGCCGGTGATTATACATCCTGGATTTATCGGTGATTATATATACTGGATGTGCCGGTGATTATACATACTGGATGTGCCAGTGATTATACATACTGGATGTGCCGGTGATTATACATACTGGATGTGCCGGTGATTATACATATTGGATGTGCCGGTGATTATACATACTGGATGTGCCAGTGATTATACATACTGGATGTGCCGGTGATTATACATACTGGATGTATCGGTGATTATATATACTGGATGTGCCGGTGATTATACATACTGGATGTGCCGGTGATTATACATATTGGATGTGCCGGTGATTATACATCCTGGATGTATCGGTGATTATATATACTGGATGTGCCAGTGATTATACATACTGGATGTGCCTGTGATTATACATATTGGATGTGCCGGTGATTATATATACTGGATGTGCCGGTGATTATACATACTGGATGTGTCGGTGATTATACATATTGGATGTGCCGGTGATTATACATACTGGATGTGCCGGTGATTATACATACTGGATGTGCCAGTGATTATGCATACTGGATGTGCCGGTGATTGTACATATTGGATGTGCCGGTGATTATACATACTGGATGTGCCGGTGATTATACATATTGGATGTGCCGGTGATTATACATACTGGATGTGCCAGTGATTATACATACTGGATGTGCCGGTGATTATACATCCTGGATGTATCGGTGATTATATATACTGGATGTGCCGGTGATTATACATACTGGATGTGCCGGTGATTATACATACTGGATGTGCCGGTGATTATACATACTGGATGTGCCGGTGATTATACATACTGGATGTGCCGGTGATTATACATATTGGATGTGCCGGTGATTATACATACTGGATGTGCCGGTGATTATACATATTGGATGTGCCGGTGATTATACATACTGGATGTGCCGGTGATTATACATACTGGATGTGCCGGTGATTATACATACTGGATGTGCCGGTGATTATACATACTGGATGTGCCGGTGATTATACATACTGGATGTGCCAGTGATTATACATACTGGATGTGCCGGTGATTATTCATACTGGATGTGCCGGTGACTATACATACTGGATGTGCCAGTGATTATACATACTGGATGTGCCGGTGATTATACATACTGGATGTATCGGTGATTATATATACTGGATGTGCCAGTGATTATACATATTGGATGTGCCGGTGATTATACATATTGGATGTGCCGGTGATTATACATACTGTATGTGCCGGTGATTATACATACTGGATGTGCCGGTGATTATACATCCTGGATGTATCGGTGATTATATATACTGGATGTGCCGGTGATTATACATACTGGATGTGCCGGTGATTATACATACTGGATGTGCCGGTGATTATACATATTGGATGTGCCGGTGATTATACATACTGGATGTGCCGGTGATTATACATACTGGATGTGCCGGTGATTATACATACTGGATGTGCCGGTGATTATACATACTGGATGTGCCGGTGATTATACATACTGGATGTGCCGGTGATTATACATACTGGATGTGCCGGTGATTATACATACTGGATGTGCCAGTGATTATACATACTGGATGTGCCGGTGATTATACATACTGGATGTGCCGGTGATTATACATACTGGATGTGCCGGTGATTATACATACTGGATGTGCCGGTGATTATACATATTGGATGTGCCGGTGATTATACATACTGTATGTGCCGGTGATTATACATACTGGATGTGCCGGTGATTATACATACTGGATGTGCCGGTGATTATATATACTGGATGTGCCGGTGATTATACATATTGGATGTGCCGGTGATTATACATATTGGATGTGCCGGTGATTATACATACTGTATGTGCCGGTGATTATACATACTGGATGTGCCGGTGATTATACATCCTGGATGTATCGGTGATTATATATACTGGATGTGCCGGTGATTATACATACTGGATGTGCCGGTGATTATACATACTGGATGTGCCGGTGATTATACATATTGGATGTGCCGGTGATTATACATACTGGATGTGCCGGTGATTATACATACTGGATGTGCCGGTGATTATACATACTGGATGTGCCGTTGATTATACATACTGGATGTGCCGGTGATTATATATACTGGATGTGCCGGTGATTATACATATTGGATGTGCCGGTGATTATACATACTGGATGTGCCAGTGATTATACATACTGGATGTGCCGGTGATTATACATATTGGATGTGCCGGTGATTATACATACTGGATGTGCCGGTGATTATACATACTGGATGTGCCGGTGATTATACATATTGGATGTGCCGGTGATTATACATACTGAATGTGCCCGTGATTATACATACTGGATGTGCCGGTGATTATACATACTGGATGTGCCGGTGATTATATATACTGTATGTGCCGGTGATTATACTTACTGGATGTGCCGGTGATTATACATACTGGATGTGCCGGTGATTATACATACTGTATGTGCCGGTGATTATACATACTGGATGTGCCGGTGATTATACTTACTGGATGTGCCGGTGATTATACATACTGGATGTGCCGGTGATTATATATACTGGATGTGTCGGTGATTATACATATTGGATGTGCCGGTGATTATACACACTGTATGTGCCGGTGATTATACATACTGGATGTATCGGTGATTATATATACTGTATGTGCCGGTGATTATACATATTTGATGTGCCGGTGATTATACATACTGGATGTGCCGGTGATTATACATACTGGATGTGCCGGTGATTATACATACTGGATGTGCCGGTGATTATACATCCTGGATGTATCAGTGATTATATATACTGGATGTGCCGGTGATTATACATATTGGATGTGCCGGTGATTATACATACTGGATGTGCCGGTGATTATACATACTGGATGTGCCGGTGATTATACATATTGGATGTGCCGGTGATTATACATACTGGATGTGCCAGTGATTATACATACTGGATGTGCCGGTGATTATACATATTGGATGTGCCGGTGATTATACATAATGGATGTGCCGGTGATTATACATATTGGATGTGCCGGTGATTATACATACTGGATGTGCCAGTGATTATACATACTGGATGTGCCGGTGATTATACATACTGGATGTGCCGGTGATTATACATACTGGATGTGCCAGTGATTATACATACTGGATGTATCGGTGATTATATATACTGGATGTGCCGGTGATTATACATACTGGATGTGCCAGTGATTATACATACTGGATGTGCCGGTGATTATACATATTGGATGTGCCGGTGATTATACATAATGGATGTGCCGGTGATTATACATATTGGATGTGCCGGTGATTATACATACTGGATGTGCCAGTGATTATACATACTGGATGTGCCGGTGATTATACATCCTGGATGTATCGGTGATTATATATACTGGATGTGCCGGTGATTATACATACTGGATGTGCCGGTGATTATACATACTGGATGTGCCGGTGATTATACATACTGGATGTGCCGGTGATTATACATACTGAATGTGCCAGTGATTATACATACTGGATGTGCCGGTGATTATACATACTGGATGTGCCAGTGATTATACATACTGGATGTGCCGGTGATTATACATACTGGATGTGCCGGTGATTATACATACTGGATGTGCCGGTGATTATACATACTGGATGTGCCGGTGATTATACATACTGGATGTGCCAGTGATTATACATACTGGATGTGCCGGTGATTATACATATTGGATGTGCCGGTGATTATACATACTGGATGTGCCAGTGATTATACATACTGTATGTGCCGGTGATTATACATACTGGATGTGCCGGTGATTATACATATTGGATGTGCCGGTGATTATACATACTGGATGTGCCGGTGATTATACATACTGGATGTGCCAGTGATTATACATACTGGATGTGCCGGTGATTATACATACTGGATGTGCCGATGATTATACATACTGGATGTGCCGGTGATTATACATACTGGATGTGCCGGTGATTATACATATTGGATGTGCCGGTGATTATACATACTGTATGTGCCGGTGATTATACATACTGGATGTGCCGGTGATTATACATACTGGATGTGCCGGTGATTATATATACTGGATGTGCCGGTGATTATACATATTGGATGTGCCGGTGATTATACATACTGGATGTGCCGGTGATTATATATACTGGATGTGCCGGTGATTATACATCCTGGATGTATCGGTGATTATATATACTGGATGTGCCGGTGATTATATATACTGGATGTGCCGGTGATTATACATCCTGGATGTATCGGTGATTATACATACTGGATGTGCCGGTGATTATACATACTGGATGTGCCGGTGATTATACATCCTGGATGTATCGGTGATTATATATACTGGATGTGCCGGTGATTATACATACTGGATGTGCCGGTGATTATACATACTGGATGTGCCGGTGATTATACATATTGGATGTGCCGGTGATTATACATACTGGATGTGCCGGTGATTATACATACTGGATGTGCCGGTGATTATACATACTGGATGTGCCAGTGATTATACATACTGGATGTGCCGGTGATTATACATATTGGATGTGCCGGTGATTATACATACTGGATGTGCCGGTGATTATACATACTGGATGTGCCGGTGATTATACATATTGGATGTGCCGGTGATTATACATACTGAATGTGCCCGTGATTATACATACTGGATGTGCCGGTGATTATACATACTGGATGTGCCGGTGATTATATATACTGTATGTGCCGGTGATTATACATATTTGATGTGCCGGTGATTATACATACTGGATGTGCCGGTGATTATACATACTGGATGTGCCGGTGATTATACATCCTGGATGTATCGGTGATTATACATACTGGATGTGCCGGTGATCATACATCCTGGATGTATCGGTGATTATACATACTGGATGTATCGGTGATTATATATACTGGATGTGCCTGTGATTATACATATTGGATGTGCCGGTGATTATACATATTGGATGTGCCGGTGATTATACATACTGGATGTGCCGGTGATTATATATACTGGATGTGCCGGTGATTATACATACTGGATGTGTCGGTGATTATACATATTGGATGTGCCGGTGATTATACATACTGGATGTGCCGGTGATTATACATACTGGATGTGCCAGTGATTATACATACTGGATGTGCCGGTGATTGTACATATTGGATGTGCCGGTGATTATACATACTGGATGTGCCGGTGATTATACATATTGGATGTGCCGGTGATTATACATACTGGATGTGCCACTGATTATACATACTGGATGTGCCGGTGATTATACATCCTGGATGTATCGGTGATTATATATACTGGATGTGCCGGTGATTATACATACTGGATGTGCCGGTGATTATACATACTGGATGTGCCGGTGATTATACATACTGGATGTGCCGGTGATTATACATATTGGATGTGCCGGTGATTATACATACTGGATGTGCCGGTGATTATACATACTGTATGTGCCGGTGATTATACATACTGGATGTGCCGGTGATTATATATACTGGATGTGCCGGTGATTATACATACTGGATGTGCCGGTGATTATACATATTGGATGTGCCGGTGATTATACATACTGGATGTGCCGGTGATTATACATACTGTATGTGCCGGTGATTATACATACTGGATGTGCCGGTGATTATACATATTGGATGTGCCGGTGATTATACATACTGGATGTGCCGGTGATTATACATACTGGATGTGCCGGTGATTATACATACTGGATGTGCCGGTGATTATACATACTGGATGTGCCGGTGATTATACATACTGGATGTGCCAGTGATTATACATACTGGATGTGCTGGTGATTATACATACTGGATGTGCCGGTGACTATACATACTGGATGTGCCGGTGATTATACATACTGGATGTATCGGTGATTATATATACTGGATGTGCCGGTGATTATACATATTGGATGTGCCGGTGATTATACATACTGGATGTGCCGGTGATTATACATACTGGATGTGCCGGTGATTATACATACTGGATGTGCCGGTGATTATACATATTGGATGTGTCGGTGATTATATTTATATTGGATGTGTCGGTGATTATACATACTGGATGTGCCGGTGATTATACATACTGGATGTGGCGGTGATTATACATATTGGATGTGTCGGTGATTATATATACTGGATGTGTCGGTGATTATACATACTGGATGTGCCGGTGATTATACATACTGGATGTGCCGGTGATTATACATACTGGATGTGCCGGTGATTATACATACTGGATGTGCTGGTGATTATATATACTGGATGTGCCGGTGATTATACATACTGGATGTGCTGGTGATTATATGTATATTGGATGTGCCGGTGATTATACATACTGGATGTGCTGGTGATTATATGTATATTGGATGTGCCGGTGATTATACATACTGGATGTGCTGGTGATTATATGTATATTGGATGTGCCGGTGATTATACATACTGGATGTGCTGGTGATTATATGTATATTGGATGTGCTAGTGACTATATACATTGGACGTGCCGGTGACTATATATATATTGGTTTTGCCGGGGATTATATATATATTGGACGTGTCGGTGACTGTCAGTGGAAACCGTTACTGCTGATGATTACGGCTGTGTTCACATCTGCATTGTTTGATCCTTTCTCCTGGACCAGAGTAATGGAGTAAACAGTAAAGACGATCCACCTAACGACAGACAACAAGAGATCCCGGGGGGCCCCGCTGTATAATGGGGCTATCACAGGATCTATCAGCTATCCGGGGTTTTGTCCGGCTTTCACAACTTCTTTGTCTGGGATCTTAGACGGACTCTGCAACAGATGTGAACAAAGCCTAAGAAGTTATACAAGCATCTCAAGATGGCTCCTTACTTGTGTGTCTCGTGTCGCTTCCAGGAGCCGGTGCGCAGTGTCTGATCACAGCCCGTACTGTCGGCTTATATAGAGCGTGGCTTCTGCTGAGTCATTGTAAGAGCGACACAAACAATTAGTGATGGGGGGGGGGGTATAATATACATAATACACTGCACCTAGGGGAGGAGGTGGGGCAGGTCCCAGACATTGAGGAGGGAGGAGGACATGAACTGTCGGAAATCTGAGATGTAGCAGGTAGCCTGCACCTTCCAGACATCACCTAAACACCTGCACCTTCCAGACATCACCTAAACGCCTGCACCTTCCAGACATCATCTAAACACCTGCACCCTCCAGACATCATCTAAACGCCTGCACCCTCCAGACATCATCTAAACGCCTGCACCTTCCAGACATCATCTAAACGCCTGCACCTTCCAGACATCACCTAAACACCTGCACCTTCCAGACATCACCTAAACACCTGCACCTTCCAGACATCATCTAAACGCCTGCACCTTCCAGACATCACCTAAACGCCTGCACCTTCCAGACATCATCTAAACGCCTGCACCTTCCAGACATCACCTAAACGCCTGCACCTTCCAGACATCATCTAAACGCCTGCACCCTCCAGACATCACCTAAACGCCTGCACCTTCCAGACATCACCTAAACACCTGCACCTTCCAGACATCACCTAAACGCCTGCACCTTCCAGACATCATCTAAACACCTGCACCCTCCAGACATCATCTAAACGCCTGCACCCTCCAGACATCACCTAAACGCCTGCACCTTCCAGACATCACCTAAACACCTGCACCTTCCAGACATCACCTAAACGCCTGCACCTTCCAGACATCATCTAAACACCTGCACCCTCCAGACATCATCTAAACGCCTGCACCCTCCAGACATCATCTAAACGCCTGCACCTTCCAGACATCATCTAAACGCCTGCACCTTCCAGACATCACCTAAACACCTGCACCTTCCAGACATCACCTAAACACCTGCACCTTCCAGACATCATCTAAACGCCTGCACCTTCCAGACATCACCTAAACGCCTGCACCTTCCAGACATCATCTAAACGCCTGCACCTTCCAGACATCACCTAAACGCCTGCACCTTCCAGACATCATCTAAACGCCTGCACCCTCCAGACATCACCTAAACGCCTGCACCCTCCAGACATCATCTAAACGCCTGCACCCTCCAGACATCATCTAAACGCCTGCACCTTCCAGACATCACCTAAACGCCTGCACCTTCCAGACATCATCTAAACGCCTGCACCTTCCAGACATCACCTAAACGCCTGCACCTTCCAGACATCATCTAAACGCCTGCACCTTCCAGACATCATCTAAACGCCTGCACCTTCCAGACATCACCTAAACGCCTGCACCTTCCAGACATCATCTAAACGCCTGCACCTTCCAGACATCACCTAAACGCCTGCACCTTCCAGACATCATCTAAACGCCTGCACCTTCCAGACATCATCTAAACGCCTGCACCTTCCAGACATCACCTAAACACCTGCACCTTCCAGACATCATCTAAACGCCTGCACCTTCCAGACATCACCTAAACACCTGCACCTTCCAGACATCACCTAAACGCCTGCACCTTCCAGACATCACCTAAACGCCTGCACCCTCCAGACATCACCTAAACGCCTGCACCTTCCAGACATCATCTAAACGCCTGCACCCTCCAGACATTATCTAAACGCCTGCACCCTCCAGACATCATCTAAACGCCTGCACCCTCCATACATCATCTAAACGCCTGCACCTTCCAGACATCATCTAAACACCTGCACCTTCCAGACATCATCTAAACGCCTGCACCTTCCAGACATCACCTAAACGCCTGCACCCTCCAGACATCATCTAAACGCCTGCACCCTCCAGACATCATCTAAACGCCTGCACCTTCCAGACATCATCTAAACGCCTGCACCCTCCAGACATCATCTAAACGCCTGCACCCTCCAGACATCATCTAAACGCCTGCACCCTCCAGACATCACCCAAACGCCTGCACCTTCCAGACATCATCTAAACACCTGCACCCTCCAGACATCATCTAAACGCCTGCACCTTCCAGACATCATCTAAACGCCTGCACCTTGAAGACATCATCTAAACCCTGCACCTTCCAGACATCACCTAAACGCCTGCACCTTCCAGACATCATCTAAACGCCTGCACCCTCCAGACATCATCTAAACGCCTGCACCCTCCAGACATCATCTAAACGCCTGCACCCTCCAGACATCATCTAAACGCCTGCACCTTCCAGACATCATCTAAACGCCTGCACCTTCCAGACATCATCTAAACGCCTGCACCTTCCAGACATCATCTAAACGCCTGCACCTTCCAGACATCATCTAAACGCCTGCACCCTCCAGACATCATCTAAACGCCTGCACATCTTCTGGACCCAAATATTAGATGTAGACAGTAATGTAAGACAGCTTGGGGTTTACATTACCGAGCACAGCCACGTCATCCACAGTAACGCCCAGACAGTCCTGCAGTTCAGCCCCCTCAGCCGTTTCAGAGCAGCGTCATCTTCATGTTACATGCGCCGGTGCATGAACTGATGGAGTGTATATTGTACATGCGCAGAACTTGATGTGGATGATGTGCTCGGACAATGAAGTCACTGCCCCCTGTGCGCCATGAGGCTCATTGGCATACTTGTAAATAACGGTTTTACGATCATCCTGGCAGGGAAATCTATATACCAAAGATGTGGCATGGATTTGGCTTTTCATTTCAAGGCCATTATACGAAGGGTTAAAAGAACATTTCCCTGGCCAAGCTGAGCCAGAGAAGATAAAAGCTCAGGCGGCGCCGGCCCTCAGAGAAGTCACATGAGAGCCAAGTGATTAGAAGAATTCGGCCTTCTTGGCTGCCATCCTCGTGACCTCCAGCCCACAAAGGCCATTCACATGCCGGGAATGCAAAAAATACATCACAGGGCGAGCGCTGAACCCCTGGAGCTAGCGCTTATGTCTCAGTCACCATATATGATGTGGTCCATGTGACCCCTCTCCTGAACGTGAGACTCCCACCATTGTATAGACAGCCATCTTGGCTCTCTCGTACATACATGTGATCCGTTCTGCAGATTCTTCTCATGTGACTACATTGTTACTGTTTTGCTCCTAAAATTCTAAATTGGCTTTCACCCCGGCCTGAATCCTTCCGGGCTCTCGATCAGATTCCAGCATGTCTCACCCTAAATCTCTAACCCCAGGTCTCTTCTACACGTCCCCAATGTTGGTAGTCACTGGGCCACTCACTTGGACACAAGCAGCTTCTTCTTCACCTCTACCCACAAGTGTTGGATTGAGTTGGGGTCCGGGGACTGTGGGGGCCAATCCAGCCCCTCCACTTCATTGTCACTGAGCCATTTCTTTGCTGATCTTGACATCTGTTTCAGGTCGTTGTCCTGCTAGAACACTAAGTGGTCCTTGTCATCCCCATAGTACTTGAGTGTACGAAGTAACTGGTCTTGTAGGTCCTCACATCTAGCTCAGCAGAGACCACCAATGATCCTGGTCCTGGATCCAACGCCTTTGGCTGTGACACATTCTCATCTATCAGTGATACATGTGATTTATCCGGTATTAATAAAATGTATAACTTTAGTCTAAGAGTGGGACTTTTTCATAGAATTGTACGTAACTTTAAGGTCCCTCTGCAGATTTTCGTACTTTGACCTTTTCTGTGGTTTATTCTTGATGGAAAAAGTAAAGCTGTCCCTCTAGCACCACCTATAATAAGGAAACTCTCTAAAGGTCAGTGCTTGACATTCAAGAAGCCTGAAAGTGACCGGATTAAAGCCAAACCACAATATCACCTCGAATACGAGGAGAAACCTATGAGAAGACAGTTACCAGGTACCGATCTATAGGTACGTACCTTCCAAATGGTGGCGCTAGAGAAACAATTTTCCTATAAATATTAAAGAAAACGTATTTACATATCATTTGCCATTGTTAAGTTTGACACACGCATTCTTTTATTTGACCCTGAAGTTTTTGGAACGTTCTATTTAGGTGTCTGTATAACACTGTCAGGGCTCCTAGGACTATATATATCTATTATACATAGTGTATGACACTGTCAGGACTCCTAGGACTATATATATATCTATAATACATAGTGTATGACACTGTCAGGACTCCTAGGACTATATATATCTATAATACATAGTGTATAACACTGTCAGGGCTCCTAGGACTATATATATCTATTATACATAGTGTATGACACTGTCAGGGCTCCTAGGACTATATATATCTATTATACATAGTGTATGACACTGTCAGGACTCCTAGGACTATATATATCTATAATACATAGTGTATGACACTGTCAGGGCTCCTAGTACTATATATATATATATATATCTATAATACATAGTGTATGACACTGTCAGGGCTCCTAGTACTATATATATATATCTATAATACATAGTGTATGACACTGTCAGGGCTCCTAGGACTATATATATCTATTATACATAGTGTATGACACTGTCAGGACTCCTAGGACTATATATATCTATAATACATAGTGTATGACACTGTCAGGACTCCTAGGACTATATATATATATATATATATAATACATAG
This sequence comes from Leptodactylus fuscus, assembly GCF_031893055.1. Classification (NCBI taxonomy): domain Eukaryota; kingdom Metazoa; phylum Chordata; class Amphibia; order Anura; family Leptodactylidae; genus Leptodactylus; species Leptodactylus fuscus. The sequence continues at coordinate 88,368,754 of NC_134274.1, forward strand.
TGTATGACACTGTCAGGACTCCTAGGACTATATATATCTATAATACATAGTGTATGACACTGTCAGGACTCCTAGGACTATATATCTATAATACATAGTGTATGACACTGTCAGGGCTCCTAGGACTATATATATCTATAATACATAGTGTATGACACTGTCAGGACTCCTAGGACTATATATGTATATATCTATAATACATAGTGTATGACACTGTCAGGGCTCCTAGGACTATATATATATCTATAATACATAGTGTATGACACTGTCAGGACTCCTAGGACTATATATATCTATAATACATAGTGTATGACACTGTTAGGACTCCTAGGACTATATATATCTATAATACATAGTGTATGACACTGTCAGGGCTCCTAGGACTATATATATCTATAATACATAGTGTATGACACTGTCAGGACTCCTAGGACTATATATATCTATAATACATAGTGTATGACACTGTCAGGACTCCTAGGACTATATATATATCTATAATACATAGTGTATGACACTGTCAGGGCTCCTAGGACTATATATATCTATAATACATAGTGTATGACACTGTCAGGGCTCCTAGGACTATATATATCTATAATACATAGTGTATGACACTGTCAGGACTCCTAGGACTATATATATCTATAATACATAGTGTATGACACTGTTAGGACTCCTAGGACTATATATATCTATAATACATAATGTATGACACTGTCAGGGCTCCTAGGACTTTATATATACGTATAATACATAGTGTATGACACGGTCAGGGCTCCTAGGACTATATATATCAATAATACATAGTGTATGACACTGTCAGGGCTCCTAGGACTATATATATCTATAATACATAGTGTATGACACTGTCAGGGCTCCTAGGACTATATATATCTATAATACATAGTGTATGACACTGTCAGGACTCCTAGTACTACATGTATATCTATAATACATAGTGTATGACACTGTCAGGGCTCCTAGGACTATATATATATCTATAATACATAGTGTATGACACTGTTAGGACTCCTAGGACTATATATATCTATAATACATAGTGTATGACACTGTCAGGGCTCCTAGGACTATATATATATCTATAATACATAGTGTATGACACTGTCAGGACTCCTAGGACTATATATATCTATAATACATAGTGTATGACACTGTTAGGACTCCTAGGACTTTATATATCTATAATACATAGTGTATGACACTGTCAGGGCTCCTAGGACTTTATATATACGTATAATACATAGTGTATGACACGGTCAGGGCTCCTAGGACTATATATATCTATAATACATAGTGTATGACACTGTCAGGACTCCTAGGACTATATATATATATATATATATAATACATAGTGTATGACACTGTCAGGACTCCTAGGACTATATATATCTATAATACATAGTGTATGACACTGTCAGGACTCCTAGGACTATATATCTATAATACATAGTGTATGACACTGTCAGGGCTCCTAGGACTATATATATCTATAATACATAGTGTATGACACTGTCAGGACTCCTAGGACTATATATGTATATATCTATAATACATAGTGTATGACACTGTCAGGGCTCCTAGGACTATATATATATCTATAATACATAGTGTATGACACTGTCAGGACTCCTAGGACTATATATATCTATAATACATAGTGTATGACACTGTTAGGACTCCTAGGACTATATATATCTATAATACATAGTGTATGACACTGTCAGGGCTCCTAGGACTATATATATCTATAATACATAGTGTATGACACTGTCAGGACTCCTAGGACTATATATATCTATAATACATAGTGTATGACACTGTCAGGACTCCTAGGACTATATATATATCTATAATACATAGTGTATGACACTGTCAGGGCTCCTAGGACTATATATATCTATAATACATAGTGTATGACACTGTCAGGGCTCCTAGGACTATATATATCTATAATACATAG